>NW_022603913.1:0-8832 GCF_008692095.1 Etheostoma spectabile | reverse complement strand
CGCTAGATCAATCTATTTAAGGACATGCTGCCTGCAGACGAGTCTTATTGTAACCGTGGAACTAGTTTTTGTATCCGAGTCACAACCCGTCCGCAGAGTATTTTATATTTAGTAGAAACCATCTCTGATGTGATTCTGTGACTCAGCCATGTGAACAGACTGGTTTATTTCTACAATACTCACACAAACATTCGGTTCTGGTTGTTCAGAGCAACATTTACCTGATTATTATTTGTGTGACAACATTATGGGATGGATCCCTACAGAGATGGAGCTTTAGTTAAAGAGTAAAATCCTTTTAGTTTAACATGAAACAGAATCCATCACCAAACCCACCAGACTCCATGTAAATAATCACTACTTTAGTCTACATGATCTGGTGGAGATATGCTGCTCTATACAACTAAAAGTAGAGATTATTACATGGAGTCGGTGGAGATATGCTGCTCTATACACACTAAAAGTAGAGATATTTACATGGAGTCTGGTGGATATATGCTGCTCTATACACATTAAAAGTAGTTGTTATTTACATGAGTCTGGTGGGAGATATGCTGCTCTATACACGCTAAAAGTAGTGATTCTTTTTACAGGAATTGGTGGTAGGATGCTGCTCTATACACACTAAAGTAGTGATTATTTACATGGAGTCTGGTGGAGATATGCTGCTCCATACACGCTAAAAGTAGAGATTATTTACATGGAGTCTGGTGGAGATATGCGGCTCTAGAAACCACTAAAAGTAGTGATTATTTACATGGAGTTTGGTGGAGATATGCTGCTCTATACACACTAAAAGTAGCGTTATTTACATGGAGTCTGGTGGAGATATGCTGCTCTATACATGCTAAAAGTATGTGATTATTTACATGGAGTCTGGTGGAGATATGCTGCTCTATACACACTAAAAGTAGTGATTATTTACATGGAGTCTGGTGGAGATATGCTGCTCTATACACGCTAAAGTAGTGATTATTTACATGGAGTTTGGTGGAGATATGCTGCTCTATACACACTAAACGTAGTGATTATTACATGGAGTCTGGTGGAGATATGCTGCTCTATACACGCTAAAAGTAGTGATTATTTACATGGAGTCTGGTGGGTTTGGTGATGGTGATTTCTGTTTCATGTTAAACTAAAAGGATCTTACTCTTTAACTAACAGGTCTATCTCTGTAGGGATCCATCCCATAATGTTGTCACACACTGAGAATAATAATCTCAGGCTCAGTGGAACTGAAGATTACATTCATGCTCCTAAAATCCTAAAATTGGAGGTTATTTGTGAAGATTATCCAATCAAAATGCAACAAACTTGTATTGCCATGGAGATTAATTTCTATGTCTGGTGTTTCAGAAATAAAACTCTGGTCTGATCACATGTTGAGTCTCATCACAGTAAAGAAAGGCCTCAGGGGGGCGGTTTGGGAACAGCCCTGTGGTCCCACATCCCAATGGTCCCACATCCCTATGGTCCCACATCCCTATGGTCCCACATCCCAATGGTCCCACATCCCTGTGGTCCCACATCCCTATGGTCCCACATCCCTATGGTCCCACATCCCTGTGGTCCACATCCCAATGGTCCCACATCCTGTGGTCCCACATCCCTATGGTCCCACACTATGGTCCCACATCCCTGTGGTCCCACATCCCTATGGTCCCACATCCCTGGTCCCCACATCCTTAGGTCCACATCCCTATGGTCCCACATCCCTAGGTCCCACATCCCTATGGTCCCACCTCCAATGGTCCCACATCCTTATGGTCCCCACTCCCATGGTCCCACATCCCTATGGTCCCACATCCCAATGGTCCACATCCCTATGGTCCCACATCCTTATGTCCACATCCCATGGTCCCACATCCCTATGGTCCCACAACCCTATGGTCCCACATCCCTATGGTCCCACATCCCTATGGTCCCACAACCCAATGGTCCCACATCCCTATGGTCCCACATCCCTATGGTCCCACAACCCTATGGTCCCACATCCCTATGGTCCCACATCCCAATGGTCCCACATCCCTATGGTCCCACATCCCAATGGTCCCACATCCCTATGGTCCCACAACCCTATGGTCCCACATCCCTATGGTCCCACATCCTTATGGTCCCACAACCCAATGGTCCCACATCCCTATGGTCCCACAACCCAATGGTCCCACATCCCTATGGTCCCACATCCCTATGGTCCCACAACCCAATGGTCCCACATCCCTATGGTCCCATATCCCTATGGTCCCACAACCCTATGGTCCCACATCCCAATGGTCCCACATCCCTATGGTCCCACATCCTTATGGTCCCACATCCCTATGGTCCCACATCCCAATGGTCCCACATCCCTATGGTCCCACATCCCAATGGTCCCACATCCCTATGGTCCCACATCCCAATGGTCCCACATCCTTATGGTCCCACATCCTTATGGTCCCACATCCTTATGGTCCCACATCCTTATGGTCCCACATCCCTATGGTCCCACAACCCAATGGTCCCACATCCCTATGGTCCCACATCCTTATGGTCCCACATCCCTATGGTCCCACATCCCTATGGTCCCACATCCCAATGGTCCCACATCCCAATGGTCCCACATCCCTATGGTCCCACATCCCAATGGTCCCACATCCCTATGGTCCCACATCCCAATGGTCCCACATCCCTATGGTCCCACATCCTTATGGTCCCACATCCCAATGGTCCCACAACCCAATGGTCCCACATCCCTATGGTCCCACAACCCAATGGTCCCACATCCCTATGGTCCCACATCCCTATGGTCCCACAACCCTATGGTCCTACATCCCAATGGTCCCACATCCTTATGGTCCCACAACCCAATGGTCCCACATCCCAAGAGTCCCAAAGCCCTATGTCCCCCCCTCGGACCCTGTGGGACCCTGTGGGACCTAGTGGGACCCTGTGGGACCTAGTGGGACCATGTGGGACCCTGTGGGACCCTGTGGGACCTAGTGGGACCCTGTGGGACCTAGTGGGACCATGTGGGACCCTGTGGGACCCTGTGGGACCCTGTGGGACCTTGTGGGACCATGTGGGACGCTCCCATGGCTTTCATCCTATTATAACTGATGCATGTGTTCCATTCTGTAAACGTGAGGCAGGAGATCTCTGATTAACGGAGAAGTAGTAGCATGGCACGACCTCTGGTCCCATCCCATAACTACACGTGGTGTAAAACCTGTTGTTCTTAGCATCGTTAGCATCGTTAGCATCGTTAGCATGCAATCAGAGACGGACGGAGTGAGTGTGACGCTCCCTACAGGAAGGATGGAGTGTGTCTACAGTATCGGATGCTTTATAAATAAATTATTGAATCTGACACTGGTGCGATAGTTAAAGTCCCCCCAGGTTGACTGTGTAAAAACCTGGACCCTATGTTCCTGTGAGTGTATGTGTGTGTGTGTGTGTGTGTGTGTGTGTGTGTGTGTGTGTGTGTGTGTCAGTCTTTGACATTGGTTGAGTATTAAGAGAGATCCCTGCAGTCGGCAGCGGAGAAACAAGCTACGATGGGAGTTAATAGGTTGTCCAGCGTGTATTTACCTTCATAAAAGTGCTTGTTTTGCTGCTGACCGACTCAGACTCAGGATGGTAGCTTTATTTTCTAGCTTTATTTTGAAGGATGGTAGCTTTATTTTGATGGATAGTAGCTTTATTTTCTAGCTTTTATTTTAAGGATGGTAGCTTTTATTTTGAAGGATCATCAGTGATTTAACGTCCCTCTCTCTTATTGATATTTTAAGCCCTGCATGCATCAGACTCAAAACGCTGTAAACGTTAAAGTCGGATTATTACGATTATGAATGTTGTATTTTGAGGATTCCTCGTTGTGTTTTATTTTGGTAAGGACTTCCTGTTTGACGTGGGCTGTCCTCTGTGAGCAGGAGGACAATCCCAGTCGGGACGTCGGGACGGAGAAGACACATGTATTTCAATTTTAAATTTTAAAGGTCAATAAAGACCTCACACAACACAATGGCTCTGGAAATTATTCTTAACAAGTTATAAGTTAATCATTGTTATTTTTTATTTTTTTTAAGATGATTTTTTGGGGCTTTTTTTTTTTTCACGGGACAGATGAAGACATGAAAGGGGGGGGGGATGACATGCAGAAGAGGACCGCAGGTGGGAGTCGAACTTAGTACAGTAGGTATAGTAATAATTAACACAGAAGGAAATATGAAATTATGCTCAAATGTAATTTCCCCATTTCAACAACGGGCCGTAGGCTGGAGTCGAACCCGCGTCCACTGCGTCGAGCGGTTCCCTGTGAGCGGGCGCACGCTCTACCAACTGGACCTATCGTCTCCGTTTAAACAAGTTTCTAAATCAGAAAAAAACCGAGGACGGTTCTCTGCAACAATCATAACCAGTCGAATAAACGATGAGTTCACTACTTTCATCACATTCGGGTTAAATCCGTTTTATAGCAGTGGAAAAATGTCCGAAAAAGCTTTAAAAATGTGGGGGAAAAAACAACAAAACGTCAAAAAGCATCTCCCCAGCTACCAGTCCACACTCCGTGCTGTTGTCTAAACGGGGACTTGATCCGGTGACCCTCCGGTTCCCAACCCAACTCCCTACGGACTGCTGTTGAGAAAAAACATAGAGAACTACTACCATAGAGAATGAATGGGGAAATTTGAGGAAGTAAATCTTTACTTTTCCCGCGAGGAACAGGTCCAAACTGGACGGAGACATCGGTTGCTGTTACTATTTTAATATAGTACATATACGACATGTGTATAATACAGAAATACATTTTATTGTCTGCCTTGTCTAAACAGTTGACACAAGTTGTTCAAGTTGTTCAGCCCTGCTGATGTCTTGTATAAATGTCTTTGTCCTTATGTAACTGTATTGTGGATTTAATTTGTCGAAATCTATTTTTCTACATCGATGTCTTGTATTAATGTTTGTCCTGACGTGCTGTAACCATGTTTTATGTTTCTGCAGAACAGGAACCTGCTGAAAACCAGTTTTTAAACTGAGTCAGGCCCGTTTTTATATTGTAATGTAATGTTACTTTAATCTAACTTTCCTGTATAATAAATATATGAAATGAAATGGAAAAAAGTGACATTGAACAAATTGAGAAATGTCTTGGTAGATGCTTTATCCTCACCAAGTTTCCGTAGTGTAGTGGTTATCACGTTCGCCTCACACGCGAAAGGTCCCCGGTTCGAAACCGGGCGGAAACATCGTTTTTTTACACCAGAAAAATAATATAATGAAATAAAATGTTTTATTTCAGTATGGTATTTAACTTTAATAAAACATCACTTAAAGGCCTTTTACACCAACACTTGGAATATTCACGTTCAGTGGATTCCTCCGAAAAGTTAGTCACGTTACCGTAATAACCCCACAATCAGCTCACACCGGTTTTTACAGTAATGTATGAAAATACGTCTTCACAACTCCAAAAAACTCGAATCCAGACGGGGGACAGACGCAATCAGCACTGACTTCACAGCTCCTTTCCTTAAATAAATGTGTAATCTAAAACAAAACGTACCTTTGTTACGTTCGTATCTGTTGGTATCCCTCCCCCCCCTGAGCGACGCATAAGTCCATCTTTCTTGCCAAGAAAGTTGGTAAAAATACATCCATGTTTTCTGTTATTCTTCTCTTGCTATGGCAACTTATTTTTTAGTTTAAAAGTCCATTTGCTGTCACGGTGACGGAGGTCAAACGCGTCTCCGCTTTGCAGGTTTGTAGCATCCAAAATAGAAAAGATTACTTCGACAGTTTGATGTCATTAAACGGGAAACAGCGCCCCAAAATCCCGCTTGTGGCCAAATATATATGACACCCGTAGTGATAAGGACTACTGTAGAGAGTGAATGCTCTGCTGTTCACGTGACGGAGGTCCAACTGGACGCCGGTTCGAAACCAGACGGTAACATGGATTTTTGTCACAACTTTTATTTCATTCAGAAATATATATTCACATGGCTCAAATACATGTTAATAACAACTGTAGGTGCTTAGGGAAACAAACTGGTAAATGCGCATGCGTATTTATAATTTATGTAATTTATCAAAAATATCCCGAGAAAAAGACCCGGCGTCCAGAAAACTAGACGCCGGTTCGAAACCAGACGGAAACCTAGATTTGTGTTATTATTTTTACTGTCGTCATGTACAGACATACACTGTGGTGTAGTGTGATGTCTTGTAGTGGGTATACTGTACTGTATATGTGTATGCTTTGGGGGGTGGGGTCTGGGTGCCCTTCCCCAGGGACATTTTCAGCGTCAAAGACTTCATTTCCTTAATTTTGATACACTTTTATGCAGCAATTCAAGGCTAAAATGTCCTTTATTTATCCCATGTAAAGAAAAAACCCACAGATGACAATTTAGTATATTGTTGCGTGTCATTGGGCATTTTGAAGTGGGTGCATGGAGATCCTGGAGATTCTGCGTATAAGTGAATCCCTTCTGTAAGCAATTTGCACTTTAAATTAGAAAAAAACAACTATGCTGCTGTTCACCTACACTTTACGTAATAATGTGTGTTGGAGCCATTAAATGTTTTGTTAAATTTAGTAGGTTTATGTATTTATTGAATTTCTGTTTTGCTTGAACATACTGTACATCTACATGAGTTACAGAAAGTTATTCGCTGTCAAAGAAATATCAAAATGAATGGGAGTCAATGGGATGCTGACGGCGGGGGGGGGGATAGGTGGCATCAAAATGTTTGCCAAAGGCTGAGGATGCACGCTTACCCCCTTGGTTTCTCCCATCTGGTTTCCCTTCCTGTCTTTTGAGATGGTCTGCCCCGCCCTGATGCCTTTCACCTGTTCTTTAGCCCTTGTGTCACCTGACCCTTGTTAACCCTCGTTAAACCTTGTTAGTGTATTTAGTCTCTGTCCAGCCGGTCTTCTATATACTTATATGTACTGTATACATACATTATGCATACAAACATATTTATATAGAGTGCAATATACCCACTACAATATATTAGACTACACCACTGCATGTAATGTAATCTTTGGATATTTATGAATGGATTAGTTTTGTAAAGAAGATAAACGTAAGTACAAGTAAAAGTAAAAGTGTAACATGTTCCATTTAATAATGGTGGTGAGTTGATCAGCTGATCAGCAGAGGGCGACAAATCATCAGCAGAGATCTCCTCCATCTCGTTCTGATATTATGGTCTGTTGTTAGCATCTTTCATTTTGTCCTCAAAAACAATAATAATAAAAAATAAAACAAAATAATCCTTACAAAAACAAAAATAAGACAAATAAAAACTTTAAAAAATCCTTAAAAAAAAATAATGATAAAATTTTTTAATTCTTACAAAAAATCAAAATAATAATAATAAAAAAATAAAAAATTAATGGAAAACAAAAAAATTGTAAAAGTAATTGTTACAAAAACAAAAATAACAATATTAAAAAAAAAATCTTATAAAAATAAAAACTTTAAAAAATCCTTACAAAAAATAATGATAAAAAAATAATCCTTACAAAAATAAAAATGATAATATAAAAAAAAAAAAAGAATGTAACTTTTTTTTAAAGTAATTGTTACAAAAACAAAAATAATAATAATAAAAAATAATAATCCTTACACACTATGCTTGTTACACACTCACTCTGTTTTAAAATGAGTCGTGGAGACAACAACAGAGACAGAGACAGAGACTGAAATGGTTGCTAATGGTTACGAACTATCAGTGGCCATGTTTGTAAACACAGCTAGGAAGCCTTTGATCTCTGTGATGTCATCTCTTTGATCTGTAATCAATTAACGACCGGAACACCGGCTGTACCTGTCAGCTGTGTCTCCAGCTATTCAGACACTGAACAAGCTCTCAAACAAATGATCATATCGCCCAGAAGGATACAAGATATCTATAATATAACATTCTCATGAGCACCAGAAGGCCTTTGTGAACGTATTGATATAATATTTATGTGGATAAAGTTATAAATGTGGGCGTATCAGCGATGTAAAAAAGTGCTTTGCTCTGCATTTTTCTCAGAAATGTGGACGATGTTTAACATTACAGTGAATGGAGGAAGATTTGAAACTCTTTTCATTTGAAAGCTCGCTGAGCAAAAAAGAGAGAGAACCAAGATGATTTTTTTAATCTCCCCCCCCCTCTTCCACTCTAGTCTCACCATCCACCACATACACACACATTGGAAAATCTGAGCCGGTCTGAAAACGGGACGATACGTAAACTGGGATTCTGGAGAAACCGTGCTAGATATCTGAATATAATATAATATAATATAATATAATATAATATAATATAATATAATAGATATCTGAACGCCCATTCAGCCCAATAAACACCAAAGTCTTGTCTTCAGTTTAAACTTTTAATCATGTTTCTACGTTAAAGTATGGAGACACAGCACGGTCCCAAAGAGGGGGGTTTGGAGCGATGTGGAGCAATTTCCCGAATATTTCCCATTCAAGTCTATGAGAAATCTTTCACCGTTTTTTGCCGATTTCATGAAAACCACGCAGCAAATCTCTTAGAAAAGTCATAGCCCCCCATTCCCGATCATTACACACGTTACGATGTATTGTGTGTGTGTGTGTTGGCAACGCTCCGGGACTAGTAGCGGGACGAAAATCTGGCGGAAGAATAATAATAAGTATGGACGATAATAGTATGGACGATAATGCTGCTATTGCAGCAATCAGCACAATGAATAATAATAATAACTCAGACTGAGACATGTAGGAATCTCATGTTTTTATTCGGCGTCATCAAAGCACACCATCAGGAGCTGGAGCAGGAGCAGCAGGAGCAGCAGTAGAAGTCTCC
>NW_022603912.1:0-10000 GCF_008692095.1 Etheostoma spectabile | reverse complement strand
CTTCATTTTTATGACACTATACCTATTTTGTGGTTAACAGTGACAAGTCTTTTGTTTTGGGTTCATCCCTAACTCTAATGTATTTAATAGTGCTTTTTACCCAGTGTATAATGTATTGTAATTGTTACGTTATGTAAATGTGTAATTGTAATTTTTTAGGGTGACTTGTTGCGCTCTGTCTATGGACTGCAGATGAAATATAGCCTTTTGGCAACAGACTCATTTGAGGCGTATTGACAGAAATGTCCCTGTATTAAATAACCAAATGATATTTTTTTTTTAAAAGAAGAAAATGATGCAGCTTTCTGGTGTTTTGTCTGAAGTGCTATGGTAGAGATTAACGACAGAGAGAGGCTGAGCTGCTCTCAGCGTAGAGAAGGACCTGCAGCTGTCCATTAGGTTCACTATGGACTATTTCTGGGTGAAATAATTAGTTGTTTGGTCTCTAAAATGTAAAAATATTCACATTTAACAAGCTGACTTCACACAAGTTTCACTGTTTTTACGTAAAAAATGACTCAAACTAATGAGTTGGAAATTAATTAAATAGTTAAAGGTTAGATAATAATTGATCCATTCATCTTTGCAGCTCTGTCTCTATTTCTTTCAAAGAAACAATAACTCAAACCGGTGAATGTCTGATGCTAAAGATAAAGATTTTTAAATGTTACGCATCGACTATCAGCTGAAGAATGTTATAAAAGCCAAATGTCTGATTAATAATAACTTTAAAGCTTGTGTAACAGCAGTAATAATGACTTTAAAGCTGGTGTAACAGCAGTAATAATGACTTTAAAACATGTGTAACAGCAGTAATAATGACTTTAAAGCTGGTGTAACAGCAGTAATAATGACTTTAAAGCTTGTGTAACAGCAGTAATAATGACTTTAAAGCTGGTGTAACAGCAGTAATAATGACTTTAAAGCTTGTGTAACAGCAGTAATAATGACTTTAAAGCTGGTGTAACAGCAGTAATAATGACTTTAAAGCTGTGTAACAGCAGTAATAATGACTTTAAAGCTGGTGTAACGCAGTAATATGACTTTAAAGCTTGTGTAACAGCTGTAATATGACTTTAATAGCTTGTGTAACAGCAGTAATAATGACTTTAAAGCTGGTGTAACAGCAGTAATAATGACTTTATAGCTGGTGTAACAGCAGTAATAATGACTTTAAAGCTGTGTAACAGCAGTAATAATGACTTTAAAGCTGGTGTAACAGCTGTAATAATGACTTTAAAGCTGGTGTAACAGCTGTAATAATGACTTTAAAGCTGGTGTAACAGCAGTAATAATGACTTTAAAGCATGTGTAACAGCAGTAATAATGACTTTAAAGCATGTGTAACAGCAGTAATAATGACTTTAAAGCTGGTGTAACAGCAGTAATAATGACTTTAAAGCTTGTGTAACAGCAGTAATAATGACTTTAAAGCTGGTGTAACAGCAGTAATAATGACTTTAAAGCTGGTGTAACAGCAGTAATAATGACTTTAAAGCTGTGTAACAGCAGTAATAGACTTTAAAGCATGTTGTAACGCAGTAATAATGACTTTAAAGCTGTTAACAGCAGTAATAATGACTTTAAAGCTGGTGTAACAGCATTAATAATGACTTTAAAGCATGTGTAACAGCAGTAATAATGACTTTAAAGCATGTGTAACAGCTGTAATAAGACTTTAAAAGCTGTGTAAAGAAAGCAGACTGGTAAACGCAGTAATAATGACTTTAAAGCTGTGTAACAGCTGTAATATGACTTTAAGCTGGTGTAACAGCAGTAATAATGACTTTAAAGCTGGTGTAACAGCAGTAATAATGACTTTAAAGCTGGTGTAACAGCAGTAATAATGACTTTAAAGCTGGTGTAACAGCAGTAATAAAACAGGATGATGTAACTGGGTGTAACCGTGTTTCAGGGAGTCATGTGGAGGATCGTCCTGACGGTCAGTCTGCTCTGCTGGAGCGCTGATGGACAGGTGACCTGCAGAAACCACAGCGGTGGAGCAGTGGACTGGTGAGACAACACTTAAGTCAGTTTCATTCATATTGTCTGATATCACCAATTCCAAAGTGTCCTTGAGAGGTCTGCCAGTCTGCAGCCCAGGACCCGGTGTCCTCGCGTCACTAGGCCTTCCAACGATGCTGCTGTAGCTTCGCTTTATCTTCAACACCGCGGGTTACAGGAAACAAGACAAGATGAAAACAAACGTTTAGTTATTTAAAATCATATTTCAGATGTTTTCTGCTCATTGGTATCACGGTACAGTGGCGACCCAAACGCACGACTCAGACAGGTGGTAGAGGTTCTCTTATTGTCCAAAGAACACTGCAGGAGACAGTCCAGCAGGGACAGTAACCATAGTCTAAAGGCAGAGGTCAACACTCAGGAAGACAAAAGGACAAAAGGACAAAAGGACAAAAGGAGCAAGAAAGGTAAACAGGAAACAGGCTGAGGTCCAAAAACCCCGGGGAAGCCAACTCAAAATAAACTGCTGGAAAGACATGTGGACAGGGGGTGGGAATGGTGAGGAGTATAGTGCTGGATGAGGGGAATCTAATGAGGGGCGGAGATGGGAATCATACGGCAGGAAGACAAGGGACCAAGGATGTAACCAAACAGTGGATTTCAAAACAAAACAGGAAGTAGATAAACAGAAAACATGAAACACACTACAACAGAAACGTGACAAAACCACGACAACCATGCTTCTCTTCTCATCATCAGGTACATCATGTACAAGGCCCCCAAACTGAAGAACATTGGAACTAAGGGTCTGGAATATCTTTACATTGATTCAGATGGGAAGATGGAGACCTCTAAAAATCACAATAAGCTCATCAATAATACTGACGGTGTCCTGGGACACACCCTGAAGCCCCTTTTTGAACCAACCACATCAATGGTGAGAATCCTGCTTAAACTGCAGCTCTGTTTGTATTTTGATGAAAATTAAACCATGACTCAAACATGTGTCTTCTCTTCATTCTGCATCATTTCTAGCCAGAAGACTTTGGATTCATCACCTACAGCGATCAAGCTCCAGGATGTAATGCTGCTGATACGTTTGGCCACAGTAAAGGTGAGACAGCGTCTCTCTGAACCTCCATCAGAGGACAGAGGCTGCTCAGGGTGATGTCATACTTCTCCTACGTTATGACATCACGTCTGTGATCTTATCAGAGATCTGGGACTCCCGGTCTCTTCAACTCCGGTCTTTCCATAAGAGCAGTCTAGCCGACTCTGGGATGTTATTATCTCCCAGGTCTTTCCATAAAGACCAGGTCTAGACCGGACTCTGGGATGTTATTTATCCCCAGTCTTTCATATAAGAGCAGTCTAGACCGGACTCTGGGATGTTATTTATCTCCCAGGTCTTTTCCATAAAGACCAGGTCTAGACCGGACTCTGGGATGTTATTTATCTCCCAGGTCTTTCCATAAGACCAGGTCTAGACCGGACTCTGGGATGTTATTTAGCTCCCAGGTCTTTCCATAAAGACCAGTCTAGACCCGACTCTGGGATGTTATTTATCTCCCAGTCTTTCCCTAAAGAGCAGGTCTAGACCCGACTCTGGGATGTTATGTCTTTTATAAAGACCAGGTCTAGACTGGACTCTGGGATGTTATTTATCTCCCAGTCTTTCCATAAGAGCAGGTCTAGACCAGACTCTGGATGTTATTTATCTTCTCCAGGTCTTTTCCATAAAGAGCAGGTCTAGACCGGACTCTGGGATGTTATTTATCTCCCAGGTCTTTCCATAAAGAGCAGGTCTAGACCGACTCTGGATGTTATGTATAGAAACCCAACAGTTCCCACCAAGAGCAAGCACTAGGCCACAGAGGCAAGGAAAATCTTCCTTTAAGAGACAGAAACCTGGAGCAGAACCATGGCTCAGGTGGGGGGGGGGGGGGGGCATCTGCCTCCACCGTTGGGGGGGAGAGACAGACCGACAGACAGACAGAAAGATGGAGAGAGACATGGAGAATTGTAGCAGAGGGTGTGGAGCAGGAACATGGAGGCAGCAGGTGACTCCAACCACAGATCCAGAATCAGAACCACCTGCAGATAGTGATAGGAGGAGAGAGGGGAGGGCAAGACTCTGGGAAAGGGAAGAAGTCGAGTTAAGTGCACTAATGGGATGAGTTGCATACAGATGGAGAGAAGGAGGAGGAGCGAGGTGCTCAGTGCATCATGGGAAGTCCCCTGGTAGTCTAGGGTGATGCTGGAGGCCAGGGTGGTACTGGAGGCCAGGGTGATGCTGGAGGCCAGGGTGGTGCTGGAGGCCAGGGTGGTGCTGGAGGCCAGGGTGGTGCTGGAGGCCAGGGTGATGCTGGAGGCCAGGTGGTGCTGGAGGCCAGGGTCATGCTGGAGGCCAGGGTGGTGCTGGAGGCCAGGGGGGTGCTGGAGGCCAGGTGGTGCTGGAGGCCAGGGTGGTACTGAGGCCAGGGTGGTGCTGGAGGCCAGGGTGATGCTGGAGGCCAGGGTGATGCTGGAGGCCAGGGTGATGCTGGAGGCCAGGGTGGTACTGGAGGCCAGGGTGATGCTGGAGGCCAGGGTGATGCTGGAGGCCAGGGTGATGCCATCCAGAGTATGTCTTTGGATAATGCATCACGGAGGTGCTTGGGTCCCAGTCCAATAACACTTATCTGAGTTTAACATTAGAAAATTACAGCTCATCCAGGTTTTAATATCCTGAAGGCACATTTGAAGTTTAGCTAACTGATTAGTTTCATCCGGCTTGATTGATAGATATAAGTAAGTCAGTAAGTAAAAGTTTATTTATATAGCACCCTTCACAAGTATAAGGCCACAAAGTGCTTCACAACAAAAACATTAATATCATAAAATACACACAATAAAAACATAGACAGTACATGATCATATCAACCCACAAATAGCTAATTGAAAGCCTGAACAAATAAATGTGTTTTTAGTCTCTTTAGTCTGCATTTGAAGACATCAACAGAATCAGAAGAGCGCATAGACGGTGGAAGGTCCTTCCACAACCTGGGGGCAACAGCCTGAAAAGATCGGTCACCTCTAGTGTGGTAGCGAGTGCGTGGAACCGTCAGCAGGTTCTGGTCCACAGACCTCAGAGCACGCACAGGGGTGTACCGCTGAATCAGGTCTCTGATATAGAGGGGAGCCTGGCCATGTAAAGCTCTGAAAACTAGAACCAAATTTTTAAAATGTATCCTATAAGACACTGGTAGCCAATGAAGTTCTTTTAGGATTGGGGACATGTGAGACCTCCTGTTAGTACGTGTTAAAATTCTGGCTGCAGAGTTTTGTACTAATTGCAGTCGAGAGAGCTCCTTTTGGTTTAGGCATAAAAATAAACTATTACAATAGTCTAACCGCGAAGACACAAATCATTTCTTAAAACTATATTTCTAAGTTTTGAGATTTTCCTTAATTGAAATAAGCAGTTTCTCGTCAGCTGCTTGCAGTGCTGCACTAACGACATGTCTGTATCCAGGATAACTCCCAAATTTCTAAGACTTGGCTTTGCAGACTGACCTAAATCCCCCAAGTATTGTTTAATCCCAGGGATTGCCTCCTCAGGGGCAATGATCAATGTTTCTGTTTTGTCTGTATTTAGCTGCAGGGAGTTTTCACTTAACCATTTTTTAATTTCCACAAGACAATGGAGCAAGGAGTTTAACTTACAGATCTCTGATGGCTTGAAGCAACAGTAAAGCTGGATATCATCAGCAAATAGGTGAAAAGAAACATCATTGAACCTTTGTATGATCTCTCCCAAAGGGATCAAATACAACAAGAATAGAACAGGACCCAGAACAGAGCCTTGAGGCACTCCACAGAGCAGGTCTGCAGACTCGGACCTTATTTGGTTAGCTGTAACACTGAAACTACGCCCAGATAAATATGAGGTGAACCACTGCAGAACTGACCCTGACAGCGCTACATGATCCCTTAATTTTTTCAGCAAAACCTGGTGGTCGACGGTGTCAAAGGCTGAAGACAGATCCAAGAGAACTAGAACAGAGTGTTTTCCATTGTCAGCTGACATCATAATGTCATTTGACACTTTCAGTAAGGCCGTTTCGGTAGAGTGTTGTTTACGAAACCCTGACTGGAAATGGCTCATGGATGTTACTATTATCCAGGTGAAATGTCAACTGTTCGCAGACTACCTTCTCAATGATCTTGGATAAAAACGGGAGCTTAGAAATAGGCCGAAAACTATTCAAATCCGACGGGTCCAAACCTGCCTTTTTTAGCAACGGTTCCACTATAGCATGCTTAAAAGCATCTGGAAAAACGCCAGTAGACAGCGAGAGGTTAACCATTTTAGTTACACAAGGGCCAATTTCATCAAACACTTTTTTGAATAATCTGAATGGAATGACGTCAGATGAACAGGAAGATGGCTTCATCCTGGTCACCAATTCAGAAATATCAGAAATCGTCACAGTCCTAAAAGTGGACCACATGCTGGGGACTGGCTTAAAAACAGCAGTGGTACCACACGAATGGGACGGGATTTTATCTTTAATCATTTTAATTTTATTAGTGAAAAGAAACAAAGGCATTGCTGTCAGCTTCACAAAAAACAGGGATAACTGGGGCAGCAGGGCAAACAAGTGTATTGATCGTATCAAACAGCACTTTAGGATTTTTTTTATTTACTGTTATTAATTGACGGATATAGTCAGATCTGGCTTTTCCAACCGTCACATTATAGGACAACACAAGTTCTCTGAGATAAAGCCTGTGTACCTCAAGGCTAGTGGATTTCCACAGGCGTTCAGTCTTTCGACACAGTCTCTTAAGTTTTAAAATCTCTTCATTAATCCAAGGCCACATTTTTTCCCGAGTAGGCAAGTTTGAATTTACAGGGGCCACCTGATCCAGAATTTTTTCACAGTGATTGTTTAAACAGTGAACGAAACCATCCACATCAGGGCAATCCATAAGTAGAGCAGGATCAAACAAATCAGATAGAATATCTGCAGTATCTGCCGTGATAACACGTCTCTGAGACCTAACTACTGGAAGCTTTGGGTCAGAACTGAAGTGAAGATCAAACAGAACAATATTATGGTCACTCATATGGACATCATTTACAGATACGTTTAATATATCTAGGCCAAGTGTAAAAACTAAGTCTAAAATATGGCCTTTTTGGTGAGTGGGCTCAGATACATGCTGATTAAAATTAAAAGTTTCAGTCTATGTTAAAAATTCCATTGCGGAGCAAGATGAGTTATCATCTACATGAAGATTAAAATCCCCAAGGATTAAGACAGATTCCAGCTTAATAATAGAGGATAAGAAATCACTAAAATCCTTTGGAAAGACAGCAGCAGGGCCCGGAGGTCGATAAACCAGAATATAGTAGAAGGGGGACAAAAAACCCACCTGTACCATCTGCAGTTCAAAAGAAGAGAATTTTTGGGGCAAAATTTCATTACACTTGTGGATGTCCTTGTGCACAATAGCCAGTCCACCACCGCGACGAGAAGGGCGGGGCCTCCCAATAGCAGAGCAACCAGCTGGGCAGAGCTCATTTAAATGAATAAGCTCTTCCTCTCTCTGCCATGTCTCTGACAAACACATACTCAATATAATTGAGTATCATCTGCATAACAATGAAAGTTAATGGAGTGCTTCCTGATAATACTACCTACAAGAAGCATAAATAAAGTGAACAGGATTAAAAAAAAATCACACATTAGGACTTTAAAAACAACCACCAGCCAACAGTTGTCTGTCTGTCTGGTGGTGTTTCAGGACTTGTGATGATGAATAAAACCAGTACAGGAGTCTGGCTCCTACACAGCCTACCACAGTTCCCTTTCCTGAGAGATCAAAACCGGTTCTACCCATCCAGCGGAGAAAAGTATGCTCAGACCTTCATCTGTGTAACATTCAAGTATGCCGAGTTCAAAAAGATAGGTAATGTTCTCAGTTCCATCTTCATATTCATGGTCTTACTGGTTGATTTGAGTTTGATGTTAATGTTGTCTTCTTGTATTATTTGAAGGTGAACACCTGCTGAACATCGCAGCGTTCCCGTTTGATCATAATATTCCAGCTGACTTCCATAAAGAGCTCATTGATGTTACAGAGAGGACAACAGCACCACAAGGGAGGGTGCAGGACCTGAAATCAGCAGCAGGAGTATCGTTTCGCAGCATCGCTAAAACAAAATATAAACGTGAGATATCTGCATGTTGGCTCGGATCAGAGGACCTAACTTAGTAAAGACGAGTTACAAAGAGAAGAGAGATTTTACTGAGGAAATCAGATGTGATGTGAACAGGTTGAGAGAAGCTTTACTGTAGGTTTCCATCAGCATGTTTATCATAATGATTCTTTATCATTATCATTACAGCCTGGGACTTGTTGGAACTGGCTAGATTTAAATGTGTGTAGCTGCTGAAGATCTCTGACTTCATGCTTCAGTATCTTCAGAAAGGAAACCTCCCAAAGGTTTTGGGACTGTGAGCCTCAGTGTATTTTTTTGTAAATGCAGGGACATCATGGGCTGTAAAGAAAATGAACCCAGGGTGATGGGTGATGAACCCAGACGTCAAAACTAACTGATTTGGGTTTTTCTTTTAGCAAAACCTACTGGAGGCGGAAGATCAAAGGGTCAAACAACCAAATCCCCCCCCACAGCCAAAGGTGGTAAATAAAAACACGAATGACATACTGTACATACCATGTATGAAAGTAAATATGGTGTCAAATGTGAGATCTTGTAGATCAAACATTGTAACGTATGTTAAAATTTGCTCCTGTAAAGAAGTTCCCTTTATCATTTTTAAAGATTTTGGACCATGTTTACATTCATACCAATAAACACCTGTCTCAGATGTGAAGATTACACAAGCTGATAATTCTACGTTGGTTTTTTTTCAGTATCAGTATAAAAAATAACGAAAGCAGGTAAAGCTGGAAGCAAAGGGAAAAATGTAATGAAATACCAATAAAGACCTGTCTCCGATGTGAAGAGAACAGAAACTAATAATTCTTCTTTGTTTTGTTTTTCAGGACCTTCTGCAGCTAAGCAGAAGAAACTTAGCGACCCAAACCGATTTGGTAACTAAATGCTGTTCTCAATTACTAAAAGGGCTTGAAAACTCAACATTTTCATATATATATATATATATATATATATATATGTGTGTATATATATGTGTATATATATACTGTATATTGAGGGGGGGGGTTAGTTAGCTTGAGTGTGCAGGTCCTCCAGTATTCTGAGTTCCATCAGTGAGCTGTGAGGATGAAGGTGTCTGGAACATGACTCGTATGCTGCTGTTCCTACAGAAGGAGATCTTTACCTCACCATCGCAAAGGAATACAAGACCGATGTGAGGGTCCAGACCTGGGGCTGCCAGAGAGACCGTGATGGTTCCTACTGCGAGAAAAATCAACGGCATGTGATCAACATTAATGAAGTAAAAGCCAATCTGGGTGGCGGGGAGGTCAGGTGGAACACTACAAAAGATCATTCCAAGTGGTGTATATCTGGGGAGAAGTCTAAGATTGACGATCTGATCTGCATCGCTGATGTGAACAGAGGACTCACACAGTACGAACGGCCGGGGGGGGCGCTGTGCTTTATCCATAAAGAGGCAAGTCTACTGTTTAAAGGTGTCATTGCTGATCTGGACAACTGCCCAAGTTCATCCTCGGGCGCTGGATCTAAGCGTCCCCGTTCCCCTGACACTGACTGTGTCCCTGACTGTGACCCTGACTGTGACCCTGACTGTGGAGATGATGACCCTGACTGTACCGATAAAGCATAAATTAACTATGGTTGTTACACACCCAGGGACACACACTATGCTTGTTACACACCCAGGGACACACACTATGCTTGTTACACACCCAAGGACACAGGGACACACACTATGCTGGTTTCACACCCAGGGGACACACTATGCTTGTTACACACCCAGGGACACACACTATGTTGGTTACACACCCAGGGACACACACACTATGCTGTTACACACCA
>NW_022603911.1:0-13504 GCF_008692095.1 Etheostoma spectabile | reverse complement strand
GGGTCAAATTTGACCAAATTTGAAGTTTTTTTTTAAACAGAAAATATTGGGGGGGGGGGGGGCAAACGTAAAGGAAAGGAAGAAAAACAATTAAAAAAACTGCCAAAAATAGACCTACACACTATAAAAAAAAGCGCCAACAACGTCAAAAGTAATGACCAAAACACTGAAAAATCACAAAAAAGTCGGGAAAAATGAAGAAAGTCAAGGTCACACATTTGTTTTTGAGGAAGACAATTTTGCCCCCCCCCCCCCCCCCCCATGAGAGACATCAGGGCTTTCAAATGAGCAGAGTGGCAGTTGGTCAAGGCCCCCCCCAAAAAAAGAAATGAAGAAAGTGACCAAAGCATTAACAAAAACATTTTTGAGGAAGACAGCGTGAGGGTTAAGTCAGGAGATGAAACGTGATTTTTTTTTTTCCAACAATATCTACATTCATTCTAGATAATCTGACATTATCTATTATGTCATTATTCTTATTTTTTTATTTTTTATGTTTTTATTAGACTCTGTATAATTATATCTATCACTCTGCACGCTCTGCTCGTCCATAGTCCATATAAGCATTCGTTTATTGGAACATCTCAACTTTTCCATGATGTTTCTCATCATTTCTACTGGTTTGTGTTGGACCTTTTGAAGCTGGGAACCTCAGAGTCCTGTGGTATGATGATGAAGAAATCTTAAATTGTTAGAACCAAGTTATTGATAAATAGTAACCGCTGCTGTTTGATCTCCAGGTGGACGACACGGGGAACTCTCAGTTCGTGGTCCTGGGGAGGGACGCGGCCGCCGACCTGCAGAAGGTCCGGAACTGCTCCATCTGTTACGGTAATCACTCTTAATGTTATTAAAATGGGTTTAACCGGATCCTACCGGATTAATCTATCCTACATGTTGCAATTGTATATCTTTGTTTTTGTTTTATGCAAACTCACATTAATGTTGTTAGAATGGGTTTTTACCCGGGGCTTAAAGCCTGTAGCTCACTCAGATAGTGCTCTCGCTCCATGTTGGCTGAGTCCTGCAGTGTCGCGGGTTCAAATCCCGCCTGCGGCCCTTTGCTGCGTGTCATCCCCCGTCTTTCTCTCTCTCTCTCTCTCCCCCCCTCCCCCTTTCATATCTAATAAAGGGATGAAAAATGTAAAAAGAAACAACAAAAAGTGCTTAAACCGGAGCCCTAATAATATCGTTGATTGTCCACTTCTGGGATTGCTCAGGTCCTGAGTTTTATCTCTAGAGTGAGACATCTCTCTAGTTTTATCTCCAGAGTGAGACATCTCTCTAGTTTTATCTCCAGAGCGAGACGTCTCACTAGTTTTATCTCCAGAGTGAGACATCTCTCTAGTTTTATCTCCAGAGTGAGACATCTCTCTAGTTTTATCTCCAGAGTGAGACATCTCACTAGTTTTATCTCCAGAGTGAGACATCTCTCTAGTTTTATCTCCAGAGTGAGACATCTCTCTAGTTTTATCTCCAGAGCGAGACATCTCACTAGTTTTATCTCCAGAGCGAGACATCTCTCTAGTTTTATCTCCAGAGTGAGACATCTCACTAGTTTTATCTCCAGAGCGAGACATGTCTCTAGTTTTTATCTCCAGAGTGAGACATCTCACTAGTTTTACCTCCAGAGTGAGACATCTCACTAGTTTTATCTCCAGAGCGAGACATGTCTCTAGTTTTATCTCCAGAGTGAGACATCTCACTAGTTTTATCTCCAGAGCGAGACATGTCTCTAGTTTTATCTCCAGAGTGAGACGTCTCTCTAGTTTTATCTCCAGAGTGAGACATCTCTCTAGTTTTATCTCCAGAGTGAGACATCTCTCTAGTTTTATCTCCAGAGTGAGACATCTCTCTAGTTTTATCTCCAGAGCGAGACATCTCTCTAGTTTTATCTCCAGAGTGAGACATGTCTCTAGTTTTATCTCCAGAGTGAGACATCTCTCTAGTTTTATCTCCAGAGTGAGACATCTCACTAGTTTTATCTCCAGAGTGAGACATCTCTCTAGTTTTATCTCCAGAGTGAGACATCTCTCTAGTTTTATCTCCAGAGCGAGACATCTCACTAGTTTTATCTCCAGAGCGAGACATCTCTCTAGTTTTATCTCCAGAGTGAGACATCTCACTAGTTTTATCTCCAGAGCGAGACATGTCTCTAGTTTTATCTCCAGAGTGAGACATCTCACTAGTTTTACCTCCAGAGTGAGACATCTCACTAGTTTTATCTCCAGAGCGAGACATGTCTCTAGTTTTATCTCCAGAGTGAGACATCTCACTAGTTTTATCTCCAGAGCGAGACATGTCTCTAGTTTTATCTCCAGAGTGAGACGTCTCTCTAGTTTTATCTCCAGAGTGAGACATCTCTCTAGTTTTATCTCCAGAGTGAGACATCTCTCTAGTTTTATCTCCAGAGTGAGACATCTCTCTAGTTTTATCTCCAGAGCGAGACATCTCTCTAGTTTTATCTCCAGAGTGAGACATGTCTCTAGTTTTTCTCCGAGTGAGACATCTCACTAGTTTTACCTCCAGAGTGAGACATCTCACTAGTTTTATCTCCAGAGCGAGAACATGTCTCTAGTTTTATCTCCAGAGTGAGACATCTCACTAGTTTTATCTCCAGAGCGAGACATGTCTCTAGTTTTATCTCCAGAGTGAGACGTCTCTCTAGTTTATCTCC
This sequence comes from Etheostoma spectabile, assembly GCF_008692095.1. NCBI lineage: Eukaryota > Metazoa > Chordata > Actinopteri > Perciformes > Percidae > Etheostoma > Etheostoma spectabile. Next base: position 10,827 of record NW_022603911.1, on the reverse strand, counting down.
AGAGTGAGACATCTCTCTAGTTTTATCTCCAGAGTGAGACATCTCTCTAGTTTTATCTCCAGAGTGAGACATCTCACTAGTTTTATCTCCAGAGCGAGACATGTCTCTAGTTTTATCTCCAGAGTGAGACGTCTCTCTAGTTTTATCTCCAGAGTGAGACATGTCTCTAGTTTTATCTCCAGAGCGAGACATCTCACTAGTTTTATCTCCAGAGCGAGACATCTCACTAGTTTTATCTCCAGAGCGAGACATGTCTCTAGTTTTATCTCCAGAGTGAGACGTCTCTCTAGTTTTATCTCCAGAGTGAGACATCTCTCTAGTTTTATCTCCAGAGTGAGACGTCTCTCAAGTTTTATCTCCATAGTGAGACATCTCTCTAGTTTTATCTCCAGAGCGAGACATCTCTCTAGTTTTATCTCCAGAGCGAGACATCTCACTAGTTTTATCTCCAGAGCGAGACGTCTCTCTAGTTTTATCTCCAGAGTGAGACATCTCACTAGTTTTATCTCCAGAGCGAGACATCTCTCTAGTTTTATCTCCAGAGCGAGACATCTCTCTAGTTTTATCTCCAGAGTGAGACATCTCACTAGTTTTATCTCCAGAGTGAGACATCTCTCTAGTTTTATCTCCAGAGTGAGACATCTCTCTAGTTTTATCTCCAGAGTGAGACATCTCTCTAGTTTTATCTCCAGAGTGAGACATCTCACTAGTTTTATCTCCAGAGTGAGACATCTCTCTAGTTTTATCTCCAGAGCGAGACATCTCACTAGTTTTATCTCCAGAGCGAGACATGTCTCTAGTTTTATCTCCAGAGTGAGACATCTCTCTAGTTTTATCTCCAGAGTGAGACATCTCTCTAGTTTTATCTCCAGAGTGAGACATCTCTCTAATTTTATCTCCAGAGTGAGACATGTCTCTAGTTTTATCTCCAGAGTGAGACATCTCTCTAGTTTTATCTCCAGAGTGAGACATCTCTCTAGTTTTAGCTCCAGAGTGAGACATCTCTCTAGTTTTATCTCCAGAGTGAGACATCCCCCTTCTATCTTATCTTTGTTGGGAGCTGCACATGCTCAGTAGCGAGTTGACTTCTCGATGTTTTGTCTCCAGACCCCTGCAGGCGTCTAGAGATGTGTCCCTCGATCCAGGACCCCCTCACCCCCCAAGAGGTCAACGTGGACCTGGTCCTGGTCCTGGACGGGTCCAGGGAGATGCAGGCCGATGAGTACGCCGGCGCCCAGCAGCTGCTGGACTCTGTGGTTCAACATCTGGCCGTGAGCCCGAACCCCCGCAGGGCCGACAGCCAGGCCCGGGTGGCCCTGGTCCAGAGCGGCACCCAGACCACCAAGGTGGCTACATACCCTGATATACTGTATATATATATATATATATATATATATATATATATATATATATATATATATATATATATAAGTATGAAAAATTACGAACATTTGAATGTGTCCCCAAGTGCAGTCGCAAAAACCATCTGGCTCACACAAGGGACAACATGAGGGCAACATGGGGACAACATGGGGACAACATGAGGGTGACATGGGGACACATGGGGAAACATGGGGGTGACGTGAGGACAACATGAGGACAACATGAGGGCGACATGGGGACAACATGAGGGCAACATGGGGACAACATGGGGACAACATGAGGGTGACATGGGGACAACATGAGGACAACATGGGGAAACAAGGGGGCGACATGGAGGCAACATGAGGACAACATGAGGGCAACATGAGGGCAACATGAGGACAAAAATGAGGACAACATGAGGGCGACATGGGGACAACATGAGGGCAACATGGGGACAACATGAGGGAAACATGGGGGCGACATGGGGACAACATGAGGACAACATGAGGACAACATGGGGACAACATGGGGACAACATGGGGGCAACAAGGGGACTACATGAGGACAACATGAGGGCAACATGAGGACAACATGAGGGCGACATGAGGACAACATGGGGACAACATGGGGACAACATGAGGGCGACATGGGGACAACATGGGGACAACATGAGGGCGACATGGGGACAACATGGGGACAACATGAGGGCGACATGAGGACAACATGAGGACAACATGGGGACGAAATGGGGACGACATGGGGGCAACATGGGGGCAACATGAGGGCAACATGGGGACAACATGGGGACAACATGGGGACAACATGAGGGCGACATGGGGACAACATGGGGGCAACATGAGGGCAACATGGGGACAACATGGGGACAACATGGGGACAACATGAGGGCGACATGGGGACAACATGGGGACAACATGAGGGCGACATGGGGACAACATGAGGGCGACATGAGGGCAACATGAGGACAACATGAGGACAACATGGGGACGAAATGGGGACGACATGGGGACAACATGGGGGCAACATGAGGGCAACATGGGGACAACATGGGGACAACATGAGGTGACATGGGGACAACATGGGGACAACATGAGGGCGACATGGGGACAACATGAGGGCGACATGGGGACAACATGAGGGTTAACTACATTTTCCTGATGATGCTTACATCCATAATTTTTTTTTTACATATTTGAAATAACTTTCAATGAATGTCCCCAGGTGGAGTTTGACCTGGGGACGTACCAGAGCAGCACCCTGATGCGGAGACACCTGATGGGGAACGTGACCCAGCGGGGGGGCTCCTCGCGGCTGGGGAAGACGCTGGACTTCACCCTGAAGGAGGTGCTGATGAAGGCCAGCCAGCCCCGGAGGAGGAGGGCGCTGCTGGCCGTGGTGGGCACCAAGACCGCCTCCGAGGACCGGGTCCGGCTGGACTGGGTGTCCTCTAGAGCGTCCTGTGACGGGGTGGCGGTGTTCGTGGTGACGGTGGGCGAGCGCTACGACCGGGGCCAGGTGGAGCAGCTGGCCGGTCGGCCCGTAAACCAGCACCTGGTCCACCTGGACCGGCTGAAGGCCGGAGAGCAGAGCTACGCCCAGCGCTTCTTCAGAGTCTTCCTCTCCGCCCTCAGCAGTGAGAACACACACACACACACACACACACACATACACACACACACACACACACACACACACACGCATACACACACACCACACACACACACACGCACACACACATACGCATACAGACACATATACATACACACACACACACACACACACACACACACACACAGACACACACACACACACAAACACACACAGACAGACGCGAACAAACACACACACACACAGACACACACACACACACGCATACAGACACACACACACACACACACACACACACGCATACAGACGCGAACAAACACACACACACACACGCATACAGACACACATACATACACACACACACACGCATAAGGACACACATACATACACACAGACAGACACACACAGATACACACAGACACACATGCAGACAGACAGACAGACAGACACACACAGACACGCATACACAGATAAAACACACACGCACACAGACACACACAAACACACACACACAGACAGACAGACACACAGACACACACACACACAAACATGCGGACTCACACACAGACTGACAGACACACACACACAAAAACACACAGACACACACACGCAGACTCACACACAGACAGACAGACAGTCACACACGCACGCACACACACGCAAACACACACACACACACACACACACACACTGGAAGGACCTCATGCACAGACCTTCAGACGAAGTGCCACCTACATTTCTGCTTCTTGTAACACGAGTGTATTTGTGCATATTTCAGAGGGAATCAACGCGTATCCTCCTCCTTCGTTTAAAAAAGAGTGCGACAGCCTGGTGGAACCAGACGATACGCCGGTCTGGGACTATGGCGGTCCACCGGGCTTCGACGACGGGTAACTCACATTTTACTCATACACAACCTTAAAAAGAACCAATTAGAGACAATAACAATGATTCTGTCACCGCAACCTTAACATTTCCTGCAGGAATCCAGGAAGCATTAATTTTAGTGAATGACATTAAGACCTTTAGGTTAAACTTGTTTGAAAATTGAAAGTTTTATGCAGTAGGTGACAGATACAGAGATAGACCTTTTAGTTAAAGAGTAAGATGCTTTTAGTTTAACATGAAACAGAAATCTCCATCACCAAACCCACCAGACTCCATGTAAATAATCACTACTTTTAGCATGTATAGAGCAGCATATCTCCACCAGACTCCATGTAAATAATCACTACTTTTAGTGTGTATAGAGCAGCATATCTCCACCAGACTCCATGTAAATAATCACTACTTTTAGCATGTATAGAGCAGCATATCTCCACCAGACTCCATGTAAATAATCACTACTTTTAGCGTGTATAGAGCAGCATATCTCCACCAGACTCCATGTAAATAATCACTACTTTTAGCGTGTATAGAGCAGAATATCTCTACCAGACTCCATGTAAATAATCACTACTTTTAGCGTGTATAGAGCAGCATATCTCCACCAGACTCCATGTAAATAATCACTACTTTTAGTGTGTATAGAGCAGAATATCTCTACCAGACTCCATGTAAATAATCACTACTTTTAGCGTGTATAGAGCAGCATATCTCCACCAGACTCCATGTAAATAATCACTACTTTTAGCGTGTATAGAGCAGCATATCTCCACCAGACTCCATGTAAATAATCACTACTTTTAGCGTGTATAGAGCAGAATATCTCTACCAGACTCCATGTAAATAATCACTACTTTTAGTGTGTATAGAGCAGCATATCTCCACCAGACTCCATGTAAAACATAGGGTTGAAAAATACGTGAAATGGCCCTTTAAGTGCAGTACTTGAGGTACTTGAGTAGATGTACTGTAGTACAGCTGTTTATGAGTGTGTCTGCTGTGTTTTCGGCTGTGTGGGGGGGGCAGGCAGGGGTCGGCGATGCTGGGCGACGAGTTTGTTGACGAGGTGGAGGAGACGTCACCGCTGGACGACATCGCCACGGTGACCCCAGGGTACAGAGGAGAGAACCTCAACGGTAACACACACACACACACACACACAAACACACTCTAACACATACACAGACACACACACACACACTAACACATTTACACAAACACATGAACACACACACGCATGCACACACACTCTAACACTCTAACACATACACACACTTTAACACATAAACACACACACACACACACACACACACACACACACTCTAACACATTTACACAAACACACACGCATGCACACACACTCTGACTCATACATACATACACACACTATATGACACATACAGTGGTGTGAAAAAGTGTTTGCCCCCTTCCTTATTTCCTGTTCCTTTGCATGTTTGTCACACTTAAGTGTTTCGGAACATCAAACCAATTTAAACAATAGTCAAGGACAACACAAGTAAACACAAAATGCAATTTGTAAATGAAGGTGTTTATTATTAAAGGTGAAAAACAATCCAAACCTTCATGGCCCTGTGTGAAAAAGTGATTGCCCCCTAAACCTAATAACTGGTTGGGCCCCCCTTAGCAGCAACAACTGCAACCAGGCGTTTGCGATAACGTGCAATGAGGCTTTTACAGCGTCCTGGAGGAAGTTTGGCCCACTCATCTTTGCAGAATTGTCCTAATTCAGTTACATTAGAGGGTTTTCGAGCATGAACGGCCTTTTTAAGGTCATACCACAACATCTCAATAGGATTCAGGTCAGGACTTTGGCTAGGCCACTCCAAAGTCTTCATTTTGTTTTTCTTCAGCCATTCGGTGGTGGACTTGCTGGTGTGTTTAGGATCTTGGGGAACTTCTGCTGCAGAACCCAAGTTCGTTTCAGCTTGAGTACACGAACAGATGGTCGGACATTCTCCTTCAGGATCTCTTGGTAGACAGCAGAATTCATAGTTCCTTTTATCACGGCAAGTCTTCCAGGTCCTGAAGCAGCAAAACAGCCCCAGACCTTCACACTACACCACCATATTTTACTGTTGGTATAATGTTCTTTTTATGAAATGCAGTGTTCCTTCTACGCCAGATATACTTGGACACACACCTTCCAAAGAGTTCCACTTTTGTCTCATCGGTCCACAGAATGTTGTCCCAAAAGTCTTGGGGATCATCAAGATGTGTTGTGGAGAAATTGAGACGAGCTTTGATGTTCTTTTTGCTCAGCAGTGTTTTTCTCCTTGGAACTCTGCCATGCAGGCCATTTTTGCCCAGTCTTTTCCTGATGGTGGAGGCATGAACGCTGACCTTAACTGAGGCAAGTGAGGCCTGCAGTTCTTTGGACGTTGTTGTGGGGTCTTTTGTGACCTCTTGGATAAGTCGTCGCTGCGCTCTTGGGGTAATTTTGGGTGGCTGGCCATTCCTGGGAAGGTTCACCACTGTTCCATGTCTTCTCCATTTGTGGATAATGGCTCTCACTGTGGTTCACTGGATTCCCAAAGCTTTGGAAATGGCTTTATAACCCTTTCCAGACTGATAGATCTAAATTACTTTTTTTCTCAATTGTTCCTGAATTTCTTTGGGTCTCGGCATGATGTGTAGCTTTTAAGGATCTTCTGGTGGACCTTACTGTGTCAAGCAGCTCCTATTTAAGTGATGCCTTGATTGTGAACAGGTGTGGCAATAATCAGGCCTGGGTGTGGCTAGAGAAATTGAACTCAGGTGTGGACAACCACAGTTATAGTATGTTTTAACAAGGGGGGCAATCACTTTTTCACACAGGGCCATGATGGTTTGGATTTTTTTTCACCTATAATAATAAACACCTTCATTTACAAATTGCATTTTGTGTTTACTTGTGTTGTCCTTGACTATTGTTTAAATTGGTTTGATGTTCCGAAACACTTAAGTGTGACAAACATGCAAAGGAACAGGAAATGAGGAAGGGGGCAAACACTTTTTCACACCACTGTACACACACGAGCACATGCACATGCACATGCACTAACTCTCTCCAACGAACACACACATTCACACACACAAATGCTCATAAACACAGACACACTCTAACACACACATACACACTAACAAATTCACATACACACACACACACACACACCAACACACACAAAGTGATTGGCCAGCGTCTCCCGTGCTGGGATTTTCTGAAAAACCAAGCTTCAGAAATCTAGTTTTCTCTCAGAAAACTTCAAATTCGAGCTGCAAAGATGAACGGATTGGTTATCATCTCATCTTAACATTAAAAAGGACATTTAGATGAATATGTCCTAACTGTCTCCGTGTGGTCTGTCCCCGATGCAGATGTCCTGACCACCCTGGAGCCGACCAGCTTCGTCTCTGAACGTAAAAACTAACCCAGAACACACTGTAAAAACATCTCCATTATTTACAGTATTTTATGTATCATTGTAAAATACAAAACAATTAAACACAACATAAAATAAAAAAGTGAAAATACAGTAGTTTACTGTACTACTTACAGTACTATAGTGGGTCTACTGTGATTTTTTACAGTAATACTCTATCTTTATTTCTATCTGTCTCTGTCCTTTTGTCTTTCTGTCCGTCTTTTTGTCTCTTTCTGCCGTTCTTTTTGTCTCTGTCTCTGTCTTTTTGTCTTTCTTTCTGCCGTTTTGTCTCTGTCTGTCATTCTCTTTCTTTCTGTCTTTTTGTCTCTGTCTTGTTGTCTCTCATTCTGTCTTTTTGTCTTTCTTTCTGCCGTTCTTTCATTCTCTGTCTTTTCTGTCTGTCATTCTCTTTCTTTCTGTCTTTTTGTCTTTCTTTCTGCCGTTCTTTTTGTTTCTGTCTTTACTGTCTCTGTCTTTTCTGTCTGTCATTCTGTCTTTTTGTCTCTGTCTCTGTCTTTCTTTCTGCCGTTCTTTCTCTCTCTGTCTTTTCTGTCTGTCATTCTGTCTTTTTGTCTCTGTCTCTGTCTTTCTTTCTGCCGTTCTTTCTGTCTCTGTCTTTTCTGTCTGTCATTCTGTCTTTTTGTCTCTGTCTTTCTGTCGTTCTTTCAGTCTTTTCTCTGTCATTTTGTCTTTTTGTCTCTGTCTCTGTCTTTCTCTCTGCCGTTCTTTCTGTCTCTGTCTTTTCTGTTTGTCATTCTGTCTTTTTGTCTCTGTCTGCCTTTCTGCCGTTCTTTCTGTCTCTGTCAAAAAGTAAAAATACAGTAGTTTACTGTACTATTTACAGTACTATAGTGGCTCTATTGTGATTTTTTTACAGTAATACTCCTATATTTCTGTCTCTTTCTGTTTCTGTCTTTTCTGTCTGTCATTCTGTCTTTTTGCCTCTGTCTCTGTCTTTTTGTCTTTCTTTCTGACGTTCTTTCTGTCTCTCTTTTCTGTCTGTCATTCTCTTTCTTTCTGTCTTTTTGTCTATCTGTCCGTCTTTCTGTCTTTTTGTCTTTCTTTCTGCCGTTCTTTTTGTTTCTGTCTTTACTGTCTCTGTCTTTTCTGTCTGTCATTCTGTCTGTCATTCTGTCTTTTTGTCTCTGTCTCTGTCTTTCTTTCTGCCGTTCTTTCTGTCTCTGTCTTTTCTGTCTGTCATTTGGTCTTTTTGTCTCAGTCTCTGTCTTTCTTTCTGCCGTTCTTTCTGTCTCTGTCTTTTCTGTCTGTCATTCTGTCTTTTTGTCTCTGTCTTTTCTGTCTGTCATTCTGTCTTTTTGTCTCTGTCTTTCTGTTGTTCTTTCTGTCTTTTCTCTGTCATTTTGTCTTTTTGTCTCTGTCTCTGTCTTTCTCTCTGCCGTTCTTTCTGTCTCTGTCTTTTCTGTCTGTCATTCGGTCTTTTTGTCTCAGTCTCTGTCTTTCTTTCTGCCGTTCTTTCTGTCTCTGTCTTTTCTGTCTGTCATTCTGTCTTTTTGTCTCTGTCTTTTCTGTTTGTCATTCTGTCTTTTTGTCTCTGTCTGTCTTTCTGCCGTCTTTCTGTCTCTGTCAAAAAGTAAAATACAGTAGTTACTGTACTATTTACAGTACTATAGTGGCTCTATTGTGATTTTTTTACAGTAATACTCCTATATTTCTGTCTCTTTTGTTTCTGTCTTTTCTGTCTGTCATTCTGTCTTTTTGCCTCTGTCTCTGTCTTTTTGTCTTTCTTTCTGACGTTCTTTCTGTCTCTCTTTTCTGTCTGTCATTCTCTTTCTTTCTGTCTTTTGTCTATCTGTCCGTCTTTCTGTCTTTTTGTCTTTCTTTCTGCCGTTCTTTTTGTTTCTGTCTTTACTGTCTCTGTCTTTTCTGTCTGTCATTCTGTCTGTCATTCTGTCTTTTTGTCTCTGTCTCTGTCTTTCTTTCTGCCGTTCTTTCTGTCTCTGTCTTTTCTGTCTGTCATTTGGTCTTTTTGTCTCAGTCTCTGTCTTTCTTTCTGCCGTTCTTTCTGTCTCTGTCTTTTCTGTCTGTCATTCTGTCTTTTTGTCTCTGTCTTTTCTGTCTGTCATTCTGTCTTTTTGTCTCTGTCTTTCTGTTGTTCTTTCTGTCTTTTCTCTGTCATTTTGTCTTTTTGTCTCTGTCTCTGTCTTTCTCTCTGCCGTTCTTTCTGTCTCTGTCTTTTCTGTCTGTCATTCGGTCTTTTTGTCTCAGTCTCTGTCTTTCTTTCTGCCGTTCTTTCTGTCTCTGTCTTTTCTGTCTGTCATTCTGTCTTTTTGTCTCTGTCTTTTCTGTTTGTCATTCTGTCTTTTTGTCTCTGTCTGTCTTTCTGCCGTTCTTTCTGTCTCTGTCAAAAAGTAAAAATACAGTAGTTTACTGTACTGTTTACAGTACTATATTGACTACCCCGAGGGTTAACCAGTGTCTCCGTCTCCGTCTCCGTCCAGGCGTCTGTCTCCTGCCCCCGGCCGCCGGCGGCTGCCAGAACTACACCATCAGCTGGTTCTTCGACACCGAGCTGGGCCGCTGCGCCCGCTTCTGGTTCGGCGGCTGCGGCGGCAACGCCAACCGCTTCGCCACGCTGGCGGAGTGCCAGCGCCGCTGCGTCACCAACCGCCCGCCGCTAGTCGGAGCGAGAGGAGGAAGAAGAGGAGGAGGAGGAGGAAGAGGAGGAGGAGGAGGAGGAGAGGTAGAGGGGGGGTCGCTGGGAGACGGCGCCTGGGCGTCCTGAGGAAACCGGCGGCTGCTTTGCACTGAACATGAAACGGGATCAAACACGTCTTAAAGCCTCAACTCGCAGCCGAGTTTCCTTAAAAAAAAGAACGTCTTGTTATTTTCTCTCGGGGGTTTTCTGAGTGTCGGCCATCTTTGTTTATATTGTCACCTCTCTCTGGTCCCGGCGGACGCTCAACGAGGACGCGAGCGGCCTCCTTCAGGATGTGTGGTGTTCACTTTCCATGCAACCAGGTGCTATTTCTGAAGGCAGGTGAACTGCAGCGGGACAAAAAAACAACAACAACTCAAATAAAATGAAAAGGGACACAACGGGGAAATAACGTTGCACGTCACACTCGTGTTGATTTGTCACATTTTTGTCACAGAAAAACTCAAAAGTATATTTGTTTTGTACCGTATACTGAATAAAATGTATGTTTCAGATAAACTCACGCATGGTCTATTAATGTCCATATTCTATCGATCCCTAAAAACACCTCTGGGTGACTCTCAGTCCATTTCAGTCGGGGGGGGGGGGGGGTGCTAGCCCAAGCAACAATACATTAGTAGTAGTATTATTGGAGACATTGGGGAGGTCATTAACATATAATAAAAATAACAAGGGACCCACAATAGAACCCTGTGGTACGCCGCACTGAAGGGGAAGGGATCTGTCCGATTATAGTTGAGCTCCTGATAAAAAGTTATAGTATGGTATGTAATAAAAATATGAAAATACTTGTATAGTATGTTGAAAAAGGAAAAAAGTCACTAGTATTATATGTCAAAAAATGATAAAAGT
>NW_022603910.1:0-5740 GCF_008692095.1 Etheostoma spectabile | reverse complement strand
TCTCGCCTGTCTGTCTGTCCTCGTTAGAGTGCCGGCGGTGTCCCGCCTCAACTGTCTGTCTCTCACCTGTCTGTCTGTCCTCGGTAGAGTACCGGCGGTGTCCCACCTCAGCTGTCTGTCTCTCACCTGTCTGTCTTTCCTCTGTAGAGTCCCGGCAGTGTCCCGCCTCAGCTGTCTGTCTCTCACCTGTCTCTGTAGAGTCCCAGCAGTGTCCCGCCTCAGCTGTCTCTCTCTTGCATGTCTGTCTGTCCTCAGTAGAGTTCTGGCAGTGCCCTGCCTCATCTGTTTGTCTCTCACCTGTCTGTCTGTCTGTCCTCTGTAGAGTCCCAGCGGTGTCCTCCCTCAGCTGCTGTCCCTGGACTCGTATCTTCCGGGTTTCTCTGACGATCTAAAGCGATTGGACAAGCTTCCGTCCAGAGACTGTAACTCCGCCTCCGTCTTTTACGTTAGAGCAGGACAGAGGACAGCTGCTGAGGTCTGTCTGTCCCTAAGCTGTCTCTCTCTTACCTGTCTGTCTGTCTCTAACATGTCTGTCCCTAACCTGTCTGTCTCTAACCTGTCTGTCTGTCCCTAACCTGTCTGTCTCTAACATGTGTGTCTGTCTGGTTCTAACCTCTCTCTCTAACCTGTCTGTCTCTAACTTGTCTGTCTGTCTCTAACACGTCTGTCCCTGACCTCTCTCTCTAACCTGTCGGTCTTTGCCTAACCTGTCTGTCTCTCTGTAGATCCTGAAGAACGTGGAGTCCAGCAGCAGCATCCCGTCTCACTTCCTGGACTTCCTGTCGTCTCTCGGTTGGCCGGTGGAGGTGGGGCGGCGACAGGGAGGCGGAGTCAGCACCAACAGCTTAGGTGTGATTGGTCCCTTACCGGGGTTAGAGATCACTCACTGTCTCACTGCCAGGGTCACCTGACGCTCGCTCATGTGTCTTCAACACAGGAAGTCTCCTTTAGTCTGAGTCCCATTAGTTGTCTTATCCCTGGAGGTATTTAACGCTCTAGGGAACACTTTTTTTTTTTTAAGTTATTATTATTATTATTTTTTTCCTTTATTAGATAGAGACAGACATGTGTGAAAGGGGGAGAGAGAGAGGGGGGGAGTGACATGCAGCAAAGGGGCCACAGGCCGAATTCGAACCCGGGTCCGCTGCGTCGAGGAGCAAGCCTCTGTACATGGGCACCCGCTCAAACCACTGAGCTATCCGGGTGCCCGCTCTAGGGAACACTTTGGGGGCTTTAGGGGCCTGGGTATCCCCCTGGGCAACCCCCTGGGCACCCCCCAGGGTACTCCCCAGAACCCCCCAGGGCACCCACCAGTGCACCCACCAAGGCACCCTCCAGGGTACCCCAAGGGTACTCCCCAGCACCCCCAGGGCACCCCCCAGGGTACCATACAGGGTACCCTCCAGGTTTCATTTAGTCTAAATAGTGTCCTGGTTCTGGTCCTGGTTCTGGATCAGACTGTATCTCCATGGCTGTGGGAGTGAGCGGAGAAGCTGATCGGTTGTTTTGTGTTTCCCAGAATTCCTTGCTGTTCTGGGGGACAGCGGCGGTGGCGTGTTTGACGGCGAGAGGTACGTCCTAATGTTCGCCAACGCCCTGACGGAGGTGACCTTCATCGTCCCCTCACCGCCCCGCGACGCCCTGACGGAGATGACCTTCACCGCCCCCCCACCGCCCCGCGACGCCCTGACGGAGGTGACCTTCACGCCCCCCCCACCGCCCCATGACGCCCTGACGGAGGTGACCTTCACCGCCCCCCCGCCGCCACACGGTCAGTCTCTGATGATCTAAAGACTCTCATGGGTTCCCCGCTCTATTCAGCGTGCCAATGTGCTGACTATTATTGCCCAAACTTGTTATTATATATTATGATTTTTGTCCTGGAACTAGTCCCGGAGCGTTGCCAACACGCGCACATACAATACATGGAAACATGTGTACTGATTGGGAATGGTGGGCTATGACTTTTCTAAGAGATTTGTCGAGCGGTTTTACCGAAATCGGCAAAAAACGGGGAAGAACTTCTCATTGACTTTAATGAGAAATGTTTGGGAAATCTCTCAACATCGCACCCCCCCCCCCTCTTTGGGACCGTGCTGTATCTCCATACTTTAACGTAGAAACATGATTAAAAGTTTAAACCGAAGACAAGACTTTGGTGTTTATTGGGCTGAATGGGCGTTCAGATATCAAGCACGGTTTCTCCAGAATCCCAGTTTACGTTTCGTCCCATTTTCAGACCGCCTCAGATTTTCCAATGTGTGTGTGTGTGGTGGAATGTTCAAAGCTAGAGTGGAGGACAGAGTGGAGGACAGATTGGGGGGGGGGGGACAAACTAATGTCTCTCCTCCAGTTTAAACTAATGTCTCTCTCTCCTCCAGTTTAAACTAATGTCTCTCTCTCCTCCAGTTTTAACTCTTCAGACATCATGGTTGGTCAAAATGGAGGAAATCTTATTGAATTCTGAATTTGGTTATTTTTCTTTAAAGCAGCTGATTGGTCGAAGAGTCCAGAGGAGGCGGAGCCTCTGACCAACCAGCAGAGGAATTCTAGCCAAGAACCCGCACCCCCCCCCACAGTATGGACTTCATTATAAAAGTTCTTTCATCTGCTCATTACTCATATGCCTGCATGCCTGTCTGTCTCTCTGACCTGTCTGTCTATCTGAGCTGTCTCTCTGACCTGTCTGTCTCTCTGACCTGTCTTACTCTCTGACCTGTCTGTCTGTCTGTCTGTCTGACCTGTCTGTCTCTCTGACCTGTCTGTCTTTCTGACATGTCTGTCTCTCTGACCTGTCTGTCTGACCTGTCTGTCTGTTTGTCTCTCTGACCTGTCTGTCTTTCTGACATGTCTGTCTCTCTGACATATCTGTCTATGTCTCTGACCTGTAAATGTAAATGTAAATGTGTGTATTTCTATATCTTTTCCAGTCTTAACAACTGCTCAAAGCGCTTTTACATCTACAGGAAACATTCACCATTCACACACATTCATACACTGTGGCCGGGGCTGCCGTACAAGGTGCCACCTGCTCATCAGATAAACATTCATACACACTTACACTCCGATGCGCAGCACTGGGGGCAACTCGGGGTTCATTGTCTTGCCCAAGGACACTTCGACAATGACTGCAGGGGCGGGGATCGAACCACCAACCTTCCGATGGCAGGCAACCGCTCTACACTGAGCCACAGCCGCCGCCGACCTGTCTGTCTGTCTGTCTCTCTGACCTGTCTCTCTGACCTGTCTGTCTGACCTGTTTGTCTCTCTGACCTGTCTGTCTCTCTGACCTGTCTCTCTGACCTTTCTGTCTGACCTGTCTGTCTCTCTGACCTGTCTGTCTCTCTGACCTGTCTGTCTGACCTGTCTGCTGACCTGTCTGTCTCTCTGACCTGTCTGTCTGTCTCTCTGACCTGTCTGTCTCTCTGACCTGTCTGTCTCTCTAACCTGTCTGTCTCTCTGACCTGTCTGTCTGTCTCTCTGACCTGTCTGTCTGTCTGACCTGTCTGTCTCTCTGACCTGTCTGTCTGACTGACCTGTCTGTCTGTCTGACCTGTCTGTCTCTCTGACCTGTCTGTCTGACCTGTCTGTCTCTCTGACCTGTCTGTCTGACCTGTCTGTCTGTCTGACCTGTCTGTCTCTCTGACCTGTCTGTCTGACCTGTCTGTCTCTCTGACCTGTCTGTCTGACCTGTCTGTCTCTCTGACCTGTCTGTCTGACCTGTCTGTCTCTCTGACCTGTCTGTCTGTCTGACCTGTCTGTCTGACTGACCTGTCTGTCTCTCTGACCTGTCTGTCTGACTGACCTGTCTGTCTGACCTGTCAGTCTCTCTGACCTGTCTGTCTTTCTGACATGTCTGTCTCTCTGACATATCTGTCTGTCTCTGACCTGTCTCTCTGACCTGTCTGTCTGACCTGTCTGTCTCTCTGACCTTTCTGTCTGACCTGTCTGTCTCTCTGACCTGTCTCTCTGACCTGTCTGTCTGTCTGACCTGTCTGTCTGACCTGTCTACCTGTCTGACCTGTCTGTCTGTCTCTCTGACCTGTCTGACCTGTCTGTCTGTCTGACCTGTCTGTCTCTATGACCTGTCTGACCTGTCTGTCTGTCTGACCTGTCTGTCTGACCTGTCTCTCTGACCTGTCTGTCTCTTTGACCTGTCTGTCTGACCTGTCTGTCTCTCTGACCTGTCTGTCTGACCTGTCTGTTTCTCTTACCTGTCTGTTTCCTCTACCTGTCTGTCTCTCTGACCTGTCTGTCTGTCTGACCTGTCTGTCTGACCTGTCTGTCTGTCTGACCTGTTGTCTGACCTGTCTGTCTCTCTGACCTGTCTGTCTGACCTGTCTGTCTGTCTGTCTGACCTGTCTCTCTGACCTGTCTCTCTGACCTGTCTGTCTCTTTGACCTGTCTGTCTGACCTGTCTGTCTCTCTGACCTGTCTGTCTGACCTGTCTGTCTCTCTGACCTGTCTGTCTGACCTGTCTGTTTCTCTTACCTGTCTGTCTCTCTGACCTGTCTGTCTGTCTGACCTGTCTGTCTGACCTGTCTGTCTGTCTGACCTGTCTGTCTGACCTGTCTGTCTCTCTGACCTGTCTGTCTGACCTGTCTGTTTCTCTGACCTGTCTGTCTCTCTGACCTGTCTGTCTGTCTGACCTGTCTGTCTCTCTGACCTGTCTGTCTGTCTGACCTGTCTCTCTGACCTGTCTCTCTGACCTTTCTGTCTGACCTGTCCCTCTGACCTGTCTGTCTGACCTGTCTCTCTGACCTGTCTGTCTGTCTGACCTGTCTCTCTGACCTGTCTGTCTGTCTGTCTGACCTGTCTCTCTGACCTGTCTGTCTGTCTGACCTGTCTCTCTGACCTGTCTGTCTGACCTGTCTGTCTGACCTGTCTCTCTGACCTGTCTGTCTGACCTGTCTGTCTGTCTGACCTGTCTGTCTGTCTGACCTGTCTGTCTCTCTGACCTGTCTGTCTGTCTGACCTGTCTGTTTCTCTTACCTGTCTGTCTCTCTGACCTGTCTGTCTGTCTGACCTGTCTGTCTGACCTGTCTCTCTGACCTGTCTGTCTGACCTGTCTGTCTCTCTGACCTGTCTGTCTGTCTGACCTGTCTCTCTGACCTGTCTGTCTGACCTGTCTCTCTGACCTTTCTGTCTGACCTGTCCCTCTGACCTGTCTGTCTGACCTGTCTGTCTGTCTGACCTGTCTCTCTGACCTGTCTGTCTGTCTGACCTGTCTCTCTGACCTTTCTCTCTGACCTGTCTCTCTGACCTGTCTGTCTGTCTGACCTGTCTCTCTGACCTGTCTGTCTGTCTGACCTGTCTCTCTGACCTTTCTCTCTGACCTGTCTCTCTGACCTGTCTGTCTGTCTGACCTGTCTCTCTGACCTGTCTGTCTGACCTGTCTGTCTGTCTGACCTGTCTCTCTGACCTGTCTCTCTGACCTGTCTCTCTGACCTGTCTCTCTGACCTGTCTCTCTGACCTGTCTCTCTGACCTGTCTCTCTGACCTGTCTCTCTGACCTGTCTCTCTGACCTGTCTCTCTGACCTGTCTGTCTGACCTGTCTCTCTGACCTGTCTGTCTGACCTGTCTCTCTGACCTGTCTGTCTGACCTGTCTCTCTGACCTGTCTGTCTGTGTAGAGGTCTCCAGTTTGAAGACCTGAAGTCTGAATCTAAGATCCTGATTTGTGGGGGTGGAAACGGCTCGAGGACATCGGTAAGAAACCTGAACTTAACATTATAACACG
>NW_022603909.1:0-12295 GCF_008692095.1 Etheostoma spectabile | reverse complement strand
GTTTTTGAAATGACTGCTAGCTTAGCTACAAGTTAGCATCAACACAACAAAGGCTAACATTTGAACAGCGTTTTGAGCTAACGTTAGCAACAAAACAATCATAGATAGCTCCAATGTTTTTAAAATGACTGCTAGCTTAGCTACAAGTTAGCATCAAACACAACAAAGGCTAACATTTGAATGGCGTTTTGAGCTAACGTTAGCAACAAAACAATCATAGATAGCTCCAAAGTTTTTGAAATGACTGCTAGCTTAGCTACAAGTTAGCATCAAACACAACAAAGGCTAACATTTGAATGGCGTTTTGAGCTAACGTTAGCAACAAAACAATCATAGATGGCTCCAAAGTTTTTAAAATGACTGCTAGCTTAGCTACAAGTTAGCATCAAACACAACAAAGGCTAACATTTGAATGGCGTTTTGAGCTAACGTTAGCAACAAAACAATCATAGATAGCTCCAAAGTTTTTGAAATGACTGCTAGCTTAGCTACAAGTTAGCATCAAACACAACAAAGGCTAACATTTGAACGGCGTTTTGAGCTAACGTTAGCAACAAAACAATCATAGATAGCTCCAAAGTTTTTGAAATGACTGCTAGCTTAGCTACAAGTTAGCATCAAACACAACAAAGGCTAACATTTGAATGGCGTTTTGAGCTAACGTTAGCAACCAAACAACCTTAGATAGCTCCAATGTTTTTGAAATGACTGCTAGCTTAGCCACAAGTTAGCATAAAACACAACAAAGGCTAACATTTGAACGGCGTTTTGAGCTAACGTTAGCAACCAAACAATCAAATATAGCTAAAAGGTTTTTTTTACACCTTTGTAACCCGTAATATGTATATATATATTTTTTGTTTTTACTTCAGTATTGTCTACTTCATGCTCTTATTTATCCATTTTTAAGGTACCACCACGCCTGGCTTTTAAAGGGAATTGGATACGACCCCCTGATTGGTTGATTGCATGTGACGCCCTGAACACACCTTCAATTAACTAACACACCACCCTTTTGAACCATGTGCCTGGTGCACGGGCCCTTTGTTTTTGTTGTTTTTTTCGCCATGAAACGAGCAAAAGTAGATTCACACACACCCTGAATGTACCTGCGCCGGGCGCTTCACACCGTACACGTAGATCGGCGACGTGCTGTACCCAGGTTTTAGGTTTCTGCAGAACAGGAACCGGCTGAAAAACCACTTTTTAAACCGAGTCAGGCCCGTTTTTTTACATTCTAACGCAATGTTACTTCTTCTAACTTCCCTGTGTGATAATTACACGACATGGAATGAAAATTAAAAGCCGTGTCAACGTGTAGAAGTAGCGACTCTCACCGCTGCAGCCGTGGCACCCCCAAAACATCTTCCCCCAGAAGCTGGTTTCACATGGTGGTTTAGATGTGTCTTCCCGTTGTCTAGCACCATTTGAAATCAGTGTTCTTGGGGACAGGAGGACAGCTCCGGCAGTGAGTGAGCCCCCCCCCCCCAGGAGGACTGGAGCGCCCTGCTGACCTCTCTTCTGACTCCTCTAAAAGATAACTGATTTCCTCTGGTGCTTAGAGCCCCCCCCCCCCCACTGCAGCCTTCTAGCACCATTTGAAATCGGTTATAGGACCGTGGATCAAAACGTCTGAGAGCCGTCAGCCGAAAAAACGAGCAGCGCAAGAAGAAGAAAGCGCCTCATGCTGGAAGAAATCCATGTTTTTTACAGTGTGTTCTGGGGACAAACAGCTAGCAGATAGTGAGATGTTTTTTACAGTGTGTTCTGGGGACAAACAGCTAGCAGATAGTGAGATGTTTTTTACAGTGTGTTCTGGGGACAGGCAGCTAGCAGATAGTGAGATGTTTTTACAGTGTGTTCTGGGGACAGGCAGCTAGCAGATAGTGAGATGTTTTTACAGTGTGTTCTGGGGACAGGCAGCTAGCAGATAGTGAGGAGATGTTTTTTACAGTGTGTTCAGGGGACAGGCAGCTAGCAGATAGTGAGATGTTTTTTACAGTGTGTTCAGGGGACAGGCAGCTAGCAGATAGTGAGATGTTTTTACAGTGTGTTCTGGGGACAGGCAGCTAGCAGATAGTGAGGAGATGTTTTTTACAGTGTGTTCAGGGGACAGGCAGCTAGCAGATAGTGAGATGTTTTTTACAGTGTGTTCAGGGGACAGGCAGCTAGCAGATAATGAAGAGATGTTTTTTACAGTGTGTTCAGGGGACAGGCAGCTAGCAGATAATGAAGAGATGTTTTTTACAGTGTGTTCAGGGGACAGGCAGCTAGCAGATAGTGAGATGTTTTTTACAGTGTGTTTCAGGGGACAGGCAGCTAGCAGATAATGAAGAGATGTTTTTTACAGTGTGTTCAGGGGACAGGCAGCTAGCAGATATGAAGAGATGTTTTTACAGTGTATTCAGGGAACAGGCAGCTAGCAGATAGTGAGGAGAGTTTTTTACAGTGTGTTCTGGGGACAGGCAGCTAGCAGATATTGAGGAGAGTTTTTACAGTGTGTTTTTTACAGTGTGTTCTGGGGACAGGCAGCTAGCGATATTGAGGAGATGTTTTTACAGTGTGTTCTGGGGACAGGCAGCTAGCAGATATTGAGGAGATGTTTTTTACAGTGTGTTCTGGGGACAAACAGCTAGCAGATAGTGAGGAGATGTTTTTACAGTGTGTTCTGGGACAAACATCTAGCAGATAGTGAGGAGATGTTTTTACAGTGTGTTTGGGGACAGGCAGCTAGCAGATAGTGAGGAGATGTTTTTTACAGTGTGTTCTGGGGACAGGCAGCTAGCAGATAATGAAGAGATGTTTTTTACAGTGTGTTCTGGGGACAGGCAGCTAGCAGATAGTGAGGAGATGTTTTTTACAGTGTGTTCTGGGGACAGGCAGCTAGCAGATAGTGAGGAGATGTTTTTTACAGTGTGTTCTGGGACAGGCAGCTAGCAGATAGTGAGGAGATGTTTTTTACAGTGTGTTCTGGGGACAGGCAGCTAGCAGATAGTGAGGAGATGTTTTTTACAGTGTGTTCTGGGGACAGGCAGCTAGCAGATAGTGAGGAGATGTTTTTTACAGTGTGTTCTGGGGACAGGCAGCTAGCAGATAATGAAGAGATGTTTTTACAGTGTGTTCAGGGGACAGGCAGCTAGCAGATAGTGAGATATCTTTTACAGTGTGTTCAGGGGACAGGCAGCTAGCAGATAGTGAGATGTTTTTTTACAGTGTGTTCTGGGGACAGGCAGCTAGCAGATAGTGAGGAGATGTTTTTTACAGTGTGTTCTGGGGACAGGCAGCTAGCAGATAGTGAGGAGATGTTTTTTACAGTGTGTTCAGGGGACAGGCAGCTAGCAGATAATGAAGAGATGTTTTTTGCAGTGTGTTCAGGGGACAGGCAGCTAGCAGATAGTGAGGAGATGTTTTTTACAGTGTGTTCAGGGTACAGGCAGCTAGCAGATAGTGAGGAGATGTTTTTTACAGTGTGTTCAGGGGACAGGCAGCTAGCAGATAGTGAGGAGATGTTTTTTACAGTGTGTTCTGGGGACAGGCAGCTAGCAGATAGTGAGGAGATGTTTTTTACAGTGTGTTCTGGGGACAGGCAGCTAGCAGATAATGAAGAGATGTTTTTTACAGTGTGTTCAGGGGACAGGCAGCTAGCAGATAGTGAGATATCTTTTACAGTGTGTTCAGGGGACAGGCAGCTAGCAGATAGTGAGATGTTTTTTAAAGTGTGTTCTGGGGACAAACAGCTAGCAGATAGTGAGATGTTTTTTACAGTGTGTTTTTTACAGTGTGTTCTGGGGACAAACAGCTAGCAGATAGTGAGATGTTTTTTACAGTGTGTTCAGGGGACAGGCAGCTAGCAGATATTGAGGAGATGTTTTTTACAGTGTGTTCTGGGGACAACCTGTTAGCAGATAGTGAGGAGATGTTTTTACAGTGTGTTTTTTACAGTGTGTTCTGGGGACAGGCAGCTAGCAGATAGTGAGATATTTTTTACAGTGTGTTCTGGGGACAAACAGCTAGCAGATAGTGAGATGTTTTTTTACAGTGTGTTCAGGGGACAGGCAGCTAGCAGATAGTGAAGAGATGTTTTTTACAGTGTGTTCTGGGGACAAACAGCTTAGAGATAGTGAGATGTTTTTTTACAGTGTGTTCTGGGGACAGGCAGCTAGCAGATAGTGAGATGTTTTTTACAGTGTGTTCTGGGGACAGGCAGCTAGCAGATAATGAAGAAATGTTTTTTACAGTGTGTTCAGGGGACAGGCAGCTAGCAGATAGTGAGGAGATGTTTTTTACAGTGTGTTCAGGGGACAGGCAGCTAGCAGATATTGAGGAGATGTTTTTTACAGTGTGTTCAGGGGACAGGCAGCTAGAAGATAGTGAGATATTATTTACAGTGTGTTCTGGGGACAGGCAGCTAGCAGATATTGAGGAGATGTTTTTTACAGTGTGTTCTGGGGACAGGCAGCTAGCAGATATTGAGGAGATGTTTTTTACAGTGTGTTCTGGGACAAACAGCTAGCAGATAGTGAGATGTTTTTACAGTGTGTTTTTTACAGTGTGTTCTGGAGACAGGCAGCTAGCAGATAGTGAGATATTTTTTACAGTGTGTTCTGGGGACAGGCAGCTAGCAGATATTGAGGAGATGTTTTTTACAGTGTGTTCTGGGGAGAGGCAGCTAGCAGATATTGAGGAGATGTTTTTACAGTGTGTTTTTTACAGTGTGTTCTGGGGACAGGCAGCTAGCAGATATTGAGGAGATGTTTTTTACAGTGTGTTCTGGGGACAGGCAGCTAGCAGATAGTGAGGAGATGTTTTTTACAGTGTGTTCAGGGGACAGGCAGCTAGCAGAGGGGACAGGCAGCTAGCAGATAGAGAGGAAATGTTTTTTACAGTGTGTTTTTTACAGTGTGTTCTGGGGACAGGCAGCTAGCAGATAGTGAGGAAATGTTTTTTACAGTGTGTTTTTTACAGTGTGTTCTGGGGACAGGCAGCTAGCGGATAGTGAGATGTTTTTTTACAGTGTTTTCTGGGGACAGGCAGCTAGCAGATATTGAGGAGATGTTTTTACAGTGTGTTTTTTACAGTGTGTTCTGGGGACAGGCGGCTAGCAGATAGTGAGATGTTTTTTACAGTGTGTTCTGGGGACAGGCAGCTAGCAGATAGTGAGGAGATGTTTTTACAGTGTGTTCTGGGGACAGGCAGCTAGCAGATAGTGAGGAGATGTTTTTTACAGTGTGTTCTGGGGACAGGCAGCTAGCAGATAGTGAGGAGATGTTTTTTACAGTGTGTTCAGGGGACAGGCAGCTAGGAGATAGAGAGAAGATGTTTTTTACAGTGTGTTCTGGGGACAGGCAGCTAGCAGATAGAGAGAAGATGTTTTTTACAGTGTGTTCTGGGGACAGGCAGCTAGCAGATAGTAAAATGTTTTACAGTGTATTCTGGGGACAGGCAGCTAGCAGATAGTAAAATGTTTTACAGTGTATTCAGGGGACAGGCAGCTAGCAGATAGTGATGTTTTTTACAGTGTGTTCAGGGGACAGGCAGCTAGCAGATAGTGAGGAGATGTTTTTTACAGTGTGTTCCGGGAACAGGCAGCTAGCAGATAGTGAGACAATGATTTTTACAGTGTGTTCCGGGGACAGGCAGCTAGCAGATAGTGAGACAATGATTTTTACAGTGTGTTCAGGAGACAGGCAGCTAGCAGATAGTGAGGAGATGTTTTTTACAGTGTGTTCAGGAGACAGGCAGCTAGCAGATAGTGAGGAGATGTTTTTTACAGTGTGTTCAGGGGACAGGCAGCTAGCAGATAGTGAGACAATGATTTTTACAGTGTGTTCAGGAGACAGGCAGCTAGCATGATAAATGACTTCACTCGAGCAGTGACGCGAGAGGACGCTGGCGCTGTTTAGTCGCCGCTTTTCCGTCTGCTTTGCTACTCTTTCCTCCTCCTTTTTGTGTTTGTTAGTGTCTGTCTTCACACTACCTCTGGACAGCCTTTCAGCTGGTTCCTGAAGCCGCTCGGCATCTCGCCCGACTACTGCCGTCCCTCTGCTCGGCATCATGTTCAAATACTCAACTCTGCAACTGGCTGAATTAATCAACTTCTCCATTCCATCCCGCATCCCGGTCCTCAAACAGCTCGGACTTCTTCGACGACCCCGCTACATCCACAGAAGCTGTCGCCGCAAGTTTGTCTATCTTTCGCCGCGGACAATCCCTTCCATCCATCTGGTCCCCGGCCCGCTCTGTCGCACTTATTCCACGTCATCGGAACGCTTCCCTGACTGCATCACGTACAGCTGAGCGCACCGACAGGCTGCACAAAAAACCCGGACTGGACCGCAGCGGTATTCACACTTCACCTGTACCTGTTCTCCAATCATCTACAAATTCCTTCGCTGTCTTTCCTCAATTGCATTACCCCCCACACGCACTGTTAACTGGGACAACCTCAGATCTTTCCAGCCCGCCCCCATCTCGCCACCCTCTCCCATGCCAACTTTGCCCTCCTCAACACCGATCAATCAACAATAAAGCCCCAGTCCTCCATGAACTGATCCTCGACAACTCGCTGGACTTTCTCCTGCTCACCGAAACCTGGCAACAACCCAACGACTTCTTCTTCCTCAACCAAGCATCCCACCACTGGATACAGTTACATTTGCAGAACCCGCCCCTCCCGCCGTGGTGGCGGCCTCGCCGTCATCTACAGTCAGAACTTCCGGATCACTGAACTCACCCTCCCCTCTGTGTCCTCATTTGAATATCTCGCCTTCAAAGCTCTTTCCTCCATGACAGTTCTCCTCATCTACCGGCCACCAAACCAAACCCTTCCTTCCTCTCAGATTTCGCGGAACTTCTAACGCTAGCGTCATCTCTCTCCTCACGTCTGCTGCTACTCGGTGACTTCAACATCCACATCGACTCCCCCACCTTCAAGCTGTCATCAGAATTCACCACCTTACTGGACAACTTCACTCTCATCCAACATGTCACATTCCCCACCCATGACAAAGGTACATCCTCGACCTGGTCTGCTCCATCAACTGCCTGTGCTGGACCTCCATCCATGCCTCTTTCCCCTCTCTGATCACAAACTGATACGGTTCATCATTCCCTCCCCAACCGCACGCCCATGCATCTTTCGAGCAATCACCTTCCGCAATCTAAAATCCATTGATCCCCTCCATCTCTCTGACCTGCTCTAATCCACTCTCCACCTGGACTCAACCCTCACCTCTCCTGATGATCTCACAAACCACCTGAACTCCATCTTGTCTTCCTTCCTTAACTCTCTGGCCCCCCTCAAAACAAAAATCGTCACTTTTAACACCTCGTCACCCTGGTACACACCTGCACTCCGGAAAATGAAACAAATTGGCCGCCAACTCGAACGCCTGACAAAAAAATCATCTCTCACAGTTCACCATGAAGCCTATAAACTCCACCTCACTGCCTACAAAGAGGCTCTCATTTCTGCCAAATCTGCCTTCCTCTCCTCCATCTTCTCCAACCCCTGCCATAACTCCAGAACCCTCTTCTCCACAATGAACAACCTCATCAAGCCTCGGACCAACACCCACCCTACTGCTTCTCCTGGTCTCTGCAACTCATTCCTTCACTTTTTTGCAGAAAACATCAACACCATTTATCAGTCTCTATCCCCTGCATCTGACCCCCCAGTATCTACTCCAGCGCCTACCACGGACCCTCTTCTCCCTATCCGGCCTGACCTCCCTCCCCTCCTCCACACTGCCTCCTCTCCCAGTTTGAACTGGTCACCACCCCCATATCTCTAAACTCATTAGCTCTTCCAAACCCACTACCTGCTCACTGGACTCCCTACCTACTCCTCTCTTGAAGTCATGCCTCCCCGTCCTTCCCCCTACCTCACTAACCTCTTCAACTCCTCTCTCTCCCTTGGAACTGTCCCCTCTGCTTTCAAAACAGCTGCTGTCACCCGGTCCTTAAGAAACCTGGTCTGGATCCCTCTTCCCTTATTAACTACCGCCCTATATCCAACCTCCCCTTTCTGTCTAAAACCCTTGAACGTATAGTTGCCTCACAATTACAAACTCATCTCCTTGCCAATAACCAATTTGAACCCTTCCAATCTGTTTTCGCCCCCTCCACAGCACAGAAACTGCTCTGGTCAAAGTCTTCAACGACCTACTCACTTCTGCTGACACCGGTTCCCTCAACATCCTTATTCTTCTTGACCTGAGTGCAGCCTTCGATACTGTGAGCCATAACATCCTGCTCACCAGACTCAAAGACCTTGGTATCGAAGGTACTGCACTCACTGGCTCCGTTCCTACCTCTCTGACAGATCTCATTTCATCTCCCTTCATAACCACACCTCTGCTACTGCCTCAGTCACCCAAGGCGTTCCCCAAGGCTCCGTACTCGGCCCCCTTCTTTTCATCATCTACCTCCTCCCCCTTGGTCAGATACTCCGCCATTTCAACCTGAACTTCCACTGTTATGCCGATGACACCCAGATCTACCTCAGCACCAACTCCCCCCACAATCCCCCCCCCTCTCCCACATCAACTCCTGTCTGTCAGCAATCAAACCTGGATGCACCACAACTTCCTCAAACTAAACAGCAATAAAACAGAATTCCTCCTCATCGGCTCCAAATCCACTCTCTGCAAAGCCAACAACCCACTCTCATCATTGACGGTACCATTGTCTCCCCCTCTCCCCAGGCCCGCAACCTGGGTGTGATTTTTGATTCAACCCTCTCCCTTGAGCCTCACATCCGTCAAGTCATCAAAACCTCCTTCTTTCACCTTCGAAATATTGCTAAAATCAGACCCTCACTCACTCCCTCTGCTGCCGAAAGACTTATTCATGCCTTCATCTCCTCACGACTCGACTATTGCAACTCACTACTCCTCGGCATCAGCTCAACCTCCATCAAAAGGCTCCAACTGGTTCAGAACTCAGCTGCACGTCTCATCACCCGCTCCACATCCTGGCACCACATCACTCCGGTCCTAAAACAGCTTCACTGGCTTCCCATCTCTCACCGGATCACATACAAGATCCTGGTCCTCACCTACAAAGCCATCCACCACCTTGCCCCGTCATACCTCACTGTCCTCCTCTCCCCCCTACCAACCTTCACGGGCCCTCAGATCCACCACAGCCGGTCTCCTCTATGTCCCCAAGTCAAAGCTCCGCAGTTTTTTGGGGACCGAGCCTTTTCCAGGGCAGCTCCAAGGCTGTGGAACTCCCTCCCCCATGAGATCCGCATCTCTGAGTCCCTCACCATTTTTCAGTCCCGTCTGAAGACCCGTCTTTTCTGTTCTGCCTATCCTTAGTTTTTTTTTTTTTTTTTGTTATTAAACATTGTCAAGCGACTTTGAGCTCGGGAAAAGCGCTATACAAATTCAATTATTATTATTATTATTATTAAGAGATGTTTTTTACAGTGTGTTCAGGGGACAGGCAGCTAGCAGATAGTGAGATGTTTTTTACAGTGTTCAGGGGACTTGTTGATCTTATATTGTGTTCATTATGCAATACCACAAAGATTTAAACACATAAAATATGTTTTGCTTTATTGTTTTTTTTAGGGGAGTTCAACAAGATTCCCCATTCCCCCCCATTACAGTTCTATGTTTTTACTGTTGATTGTTAAACTGTTTCGCTGTTGTTTTTATCATCTTTCCAAAAGTCAACGAGTACTGTTAAATGTAAACCATCAGGATTTCAACATTGGCCAAAAAAATCCAAAATCCAGCAGCCCTGACTCCTGAGTGTTGTGTTCAAGTTCTACTATTCATGAGTACCTGGATTCATCTCTGACACATCTATGGTACTTGTATCTTTTGTAAAAAAATGTAGTATTTGTGTCGCTTCCATTGCCAGCTGCAGTTCCCGCGGACCACCACTAGAGGCCGACAGAAGTCACGGGAATGACTCCGCAGGTGCATGAGGTGAAATGTAGTTTTTTTTTTTTTTGTAGTTCTCTGAAATGTTACGTTTGAATACGCAAATGCAGCATTACCTATTAAAAAAAAGGCTCTCATTTGCCTACAATTCCATAACGGAAAAGTGAACATTTGGGTAAAGCCGGTTCAAAATTCTTGTTGTGTTTTGTGGACTTGTTCAATTTTTAGCATGTCATTTTTTTAATGTTAATATAATAAACTCCAAAGTTGCTCCAAAGCTAAATAACACTCTCGGCTCCACGCAACTCTCTCCGGAGGTCTCAGCGGGACCGCGCTCGGGAGATTGCCTCCGCGTCCTCCTTGGCTACTAGCGATTGCATTGGAGGAGGTGTTGCGCAATCGCCGAAGGCTTGCATCATGCGGACGAGCCCCCACTTTGCCGCCATTTTCGGAACAACACCGCGCAAGTCTATTGGGCTTTTTGCAAGTGAATCGGACAGCCTTTGACCAATAAAGCAGATTTTACAGGACGTCGCTCGCATATGTTTTTATTTCCGGACATTTTCCACGTTTTTTTTATCGCGATCTCAAAGACTTTTTCATGACGTCCCAGTGAAGAGAGGTCAGGCCAGGGTGCAGTCATCCGTTATCTTATGTCTTCTCCGCTGTTGATCTACTATGTTGATCCCTGTGGCAATAATCTGGAATTATGCACATTGTTTGCTGTGACCATGGCTACAAGGAAACACTCCTGAAGGTGTGCAGGAGATCCTAATCTGAAGACCGGAGCTCCAACTAAAGCCGCAAAGCCACATCCAGAGTCAGCAAGCTTGTATTGTATGGCAATATTGTACTTTTTAGTCCGCTACATTCATCTGACTGCTTCCGTTTCTTTGGAGATATGCTGCTCTATACACGCTAAAAGTAGTGGTTATTTACATGGAGTCTGGTGGAGATATGCTGCTCTATACACGCTAAAAGTAGTGATTATTTACATGGAGTCTGGTGGAGATATGCTGCTCTATACACGCTAAAGTAGTGGTTATTTACATGGAGTCTGGTGGAGATTATGCTGCTCTATACACGCTAAAAGTAGTGATTATTTACATGGGTCTGGTGGAGATATGCTGCTCTATACACGCTAAAAGTAGTGATTATTTACATGGATTGGGGAGATATGCTGCTCTATACACGCTAAAAGTAGTGATATTTACATGAGTCTGGTGGATATGCTGCTCTATACACGCTAAAAGTAGTGATTATTACATGGAGTCTGGTGGAGATATGCTGCTCTAACACGCTAAAAGTAGTGTTATTTTACATGGAGTCTGGTGAGATATGCTGCTGCTCTATAAGGCTAAAGTAGTGATTATTTACATGGAGTCTGGTGGAGATATGCTGCTCTATACACGCTAAAAGTAGTGATTATTTACATGGAGTCTGGTGGAGATATGCTGCTCTATATGCTGCTCCGTTTCTTTACACATTAAGAAAACATGTAGTTAATATGAATTGAACTTTTTTCCCAGTTTTCTAAAAATGCGAGGATTTTTTTCTGCATTAAGTACTTTTTTTATTGTCAATACTTGTAGGTACTATTTTCCCGATGCAGTACTATTACTCGTAACGGAGTATTTTTAGATACTTTTTGTTTGCCTATGATCATGTAATTGTCAGATGATCATATAACATTGCGTAGTGACAAATTTGTAAAACCGAGTATCCACTGAACTCCGCTGCACCTGTAAGTCATGTACAGGCCTACAGGTGTACTATGCACTACAACGTAAACCATGTTTTGTTGTGTATGATCACATATTATCCTATTGCATAAGCACACTGTATATATACGCTGCCAAATCCAACTACCTCATGCATAAAAATCCCCTGTTTTTCAGTAATAACCCCATGTTGTTGTGATGTTTCTCACACACACACACACACACACACACACACACACACACACACACACACACACACACACACACACAGCCTATATAATGTATAACTGTAAATAGTCAGTGTGCATCATATGTACACTTCATTTAAATGATGTATGGGAGAATCCCATACAAGTGTCTTATTTTAATTAACCTCATGATCTGATATCAACATGTTTTTTTTTCTTTGCTTCTATGAATATAAACAGGAAAATATTTAGTTAATTAATTGCTGATTAAATTAATGCTTATCTGCATCATCAATAGTGTCAGAAACCTTTGACTGTGTCATTCAGTGTTGGGTTGTCAATCAGTCATCTGGCCCCGCCCACTTTGCGTAGTATCCAACCAACGAGTTCCTCTGCTCTACTCTCATTGGTCATTCTTGGACAGCCGTCATTTTCAAAAATACAACGCTAGCCACTGTTGTTGTAGTAGCTAGACAACTAGACTAGATGT
>NW_022603908.1:0-7530 GCF_008692095.1 Etheostoma spectabile | reverse complement strand
GTAACAGCTGGTGCATGTAACAGCTGATGCATGTAACAGTTGTTGCATGTAACAGCTGATGCATGTAACAGCTGGTGCATGTAACAGCTGGTGCATGTAACAGCTGGTGCATGTAACAGTTGTGCATGTAACAGTTGTTGCATGTAACAGTTGTTGCATGTAACAGTTGTTGCATGTAACAGTTGTTGCATGTAACAGTTGTTGCATGTAACAGTTGTTGCATGTAACAGTTGATGCATGTAACAGTTGATGCATGTAACAGTTGATGCATGTAACAGCTGATGCATGTAACAGCTGGTGCACGTAACAGCTGGTGCACGTAACAGCTGATGCACGTAACAGCTGATGCACGTAACAGCTGATGCACGTAACAGCTGATGCACGTAACAGCTGATGCACGTAACAGCTGATGCACGTAACAGCTGATGCACGTAACAGCTGATGCACGTAACAGCTGATGCACGTAACAGCTTATGTATGTAAGACATACACATTCCCTGGTTTGCATGGCGGAGGCTAATTAGTTGTGTCTCTGTGTGTTGTTGCTGCCATCTTGATGATAAAGTCTTTAAACCAATATTACTGTGTTGTGTGTGTGTGTGTGTGTGTGGGTGTGTGTGTGGTGTGTGGTTGTGTGTGTGTGTGTGTGTGTGTGTGTGTGTGGTGTGTGTGTTGTGTGTGTGTGGTGTGTGTGTGTGTGGTGTGTGTGGTGTGTTGGTGTGGTGTGTGGTGGTGTGTGTGTGTGTGTGTGTGTGTGTGTGTGTGTGTGTGTGTGTGTGTGGTGTGTGAGTGAGTAAATGTGTGTGTAAATGTGAATCATGCCACTCTTTTTTTGTGCGCACATTTTAAAAAGGAATGTCAAATATATCTGCAATGTATTTATAAATATATCTAATATACAGGAGTTACTGGCCAATGTGATTGATGCTGTTACGGTTAAAAAAACACTTTAGGGAAATGGCAAATTTCTTTATATAGCGAAAGAAAGAAAGCAGAATCTATTTTAATGTACAGAGCAGAGGCTGCCTGACACCAAGTATTGTTTAATTGAAGATATTCAACAAAGTTACTGCTATTGAAAAAAAACTCAATTCAACAATCCTCATGAAGTTTCTTTAAGTAGGAAAACCACGCGTTGCATTAGTTATTTTTTGGGTTATATGTTGCACATTTCTTTACCAATATCCAAAATTGCCTGAATCTAGTCAATGTTAATTTAACTTTACGTCTATACTCGTTATGTTTGGGGTTGCTGGATGAAAACTGTCCCCAGATAATAAATACAGTTCCTCTGTTGGATATTTATATTTAAAGCTTTATCAAGAACTTCTCTGAAGTTTCCTATAAAAATGAAATGCCAAGCCAAATAACTTCTACAAATGTTAAGGAAAAAAATGTGTGGGCATATAGATATTACTTTATACTCTTAATACGCTCTACCTTTCATGTATTCTGTTAATTTACCATATTACTATATTTGAATTACAGAAGGGATCCATTCATTTTTTTGTATTCATTGATTTCTTTTCTTTTCGTCCACTTCTTTTGTGGGATTTCCGTGTGGGTTGAGTGTGTTGTATGTCTGCATTAAATAATAAAATGATAAATTAAAGTGATCTGATAAATGTTTTATCAGCAACACCAATACCTGAAATAAAATGAAGCTATGAAATGTTTTAAAATCAACTTGATCTGAATAAAAAACTACTGACAGTACATGTTTCTGGTTTGTTTGTCTGTCAATCAGCAGGATTATAGAAAAACTGCTGGCTGGCTGGTTAGTTAGCAGTAATTATCCTGTGTCTGTGTTAATGTTAACAAACATGTTAGTTAGCAGTAATTATCCTGTGTCTGTGTTAATGTTAACTAGCATGTTAGTTAGCAGTAATTATCCTGTGTCTGTGTTAATGTTAACTAGCATGTTGGTTAGCAGTAATTAGCCTGTGCCTATTTTAATGTTAACAAATATGTTGGTTAGCAGTAATTAGCCTGTGCCTATGTTAATGTTAACTAGCATGTTAGCTAGCAGTAATTAGCCTGTGTCTATGTTAATGTTAACTAGCATGTTAGCTAGCAGTAATTAGCCTGTGCCTATGTTAATGTTAACTAGCATGTTAGCTAGCAGTAATTAGCCTGTGTCTATGTTAATGTTAACTAGCATGTTAGCTAGCAGTAATTAGCCTGTGTCTATGTTAATGTTAACTAGCATGTTAGTTAGCAGTAATTAGCCTGTGTCTATGTTAATGTTAACTAGCATGTTAGCTAGCAGTAATTAGCCTGTGTCTATGTTAATGTTAACTAGCATGTTAGCTAGCAGTAATTAGCCTGTGTCTATGTTAATGTTAACTAGCATGTTAGCTAGCAGTAATTAGCCTGTGTCTATGTTAATGTTAACTAGCATGTTAGCTAGCAGTAATTAGCCTGTGTCTATGTTAACGTTAACTAGCATGTAAACTTGAATATTCTAGGTAAGACTCGGTCATGATGGAGTTGTCTACATTGTTCTGTTAGGACAACAAATATTCAACATGTGTGCAGTGGTTCCTGCAATTAACCAAAAAAGCTTAAATCTAGAGAGAGTAGTTCTTTATCTGTTTGTGTTCTTAAATGTCTGTTTCTGTTTCATCTGGCAATGCCAGGGGTGTTAGGAATCAATTGAAGAGAACTTGTTTATTCTTATATTTTTATTTTATCCCAGAAACTCATGCTTCAGAAGCAGATGCTCATGTTGGAGGAGTCAGTGGGAGATGTGTGTTGGCAGTAACAGGTCAGCAGGGGGCGCTGCACTGCAGGGAAAGGTCAAAGGTCACGTCCTTAAACACCTGACAGACACAGATGGAAGATGGAAGATTCTTCTTGGAGACATTGACCAGTCTCTGTTTGTTCTGGTTAATATCTCTGCTTCCAATAATAAGGCAAAACCATACAGCTATTAGAAGACATGGTGGTCTAGGAGAGTTGAGTTATGAAACCTTAAATAATACTTTCAAGGTGAAAAGGTTTAATAGTTTGATTGAAGTAAAGGACTGTATTTGGAAAACTTTCCCTAAATATGTATTTGGTTTAGTTGGCTGACTAAAATCTCTGTTAAATTGTGATTATAAATTTGATATATTACCGGTGAAGTTGTCAAAATTTTCATAAACAAGCTCTGCTGGCCTGGAAATTAATTTACAAACATAACTTTACACCAATCAATTAATACGTTTGGAATAACGAGGATATTCAATACAAAACCAAATCTCTGTATTATGGAAGATGGGTCAGTCCACTTATAGTGGTATATTCCTGAGGGGGAGGACATTACCAAGAATAAATGTTTAATAACCAGACCAGGAACCGTATGGAGACGTAACTCTGCCCTCAGGAAGATTAACTGGTAAATAATTTGGTTAACTGGAGACAAATTCTGTCTTAATAACCAAATAAAAGAGGTTTCTATTAAAATCTTCCATTAAATATATATCCAGCAAAATGGAGATTAATGAGATTCAGACTTGATGTTGAATATTTTTGTACTTTCTGTGAATTAGAAGAAGAAACAATCTGTCATTTCTTTTTTCTGTATGTACAGTATATAACATATTTAATATAACACACACACACACACACACACACACACACACACACACACACACGGGAGCATAACGCGCTACTTTAAGGGATAACAACAGTTTCTTCTCGTTGCGTTTTGAATCCAACATTTCTTCTCAGGACGTCTCCCAGTCTCCGTCCTTTCAGCTTGTTTATCTTCTAACTTTCGGTTTCTAAGCAAATCACATGTGGAGCCTTTAGAGATCTACTCTGTCATAATTAAACCAACTAGAGACCGGGTACCGGCTGATATGTGGGTCGGATTGTATTTTATTAAATCGGAATGCACCAGTGTTTCTGTCCCTTTCCTGTTCAGCATGAAGGCATCAGGAGTCAGATTTTAGTCCCTGCACCTCCCGGCCGACACTTTTGTCCACAGAATAGCCCGTGCGGTGTTAACGGTGCAGACTGCGGTGACAGAGCAGCAGGATGAGTTAGATCACCAGCTGTAGTAAGATAAAGACCTAAATGTGTATTTTTTGGACTTTTTTCATCACAAGACTGAAAGAAGACATGTTATTGGAGACAAATAGCCCGGAATCTCAACACTGACCTGAGAAAACCCGATGTTTTGCCTGCCGGTGGTTTGTGTCTTTCTATCGGGTGATTTAATGGTTCACACCAATATCTTCGTGCTTTTCTTCACCTTTACACTCTGGACTGTCCTAGTGCCTTTTAGCACGGCAGCACAGAAGGACGGTAAAGGTAAGACCATGTGTTTCTTGGTGTTTTCCAGCAACTAACAAAGTTACACCCTGTTTTCGAAGTCATGAACATGACAACATTAAGTTGTCATCTAGTGGAGGAAAATGCGCCTGGGTGTTTAAAACCAGATGCAGTAGTAGGCCTATATGTGAGCAGATTTCTATGAGTTCTTGAAATGAATCGGGTTGTCAAACTTAACTGTTTTAACTATCTGTGTCAAATGAGTCTGCAGGGGCTAGGGGTGAAACCCCCCCCCCCCCCCTCACAAACTCCCAAGGTGGCGTCTCCGTCTGTCTAATGCGTGGGTTTTGACAACAGTGTCACATGCATTTATATATTCATATATTTTATGTTCACTTTCCCAGCTAACAATTTTTGGTTCCCAGAACGTTCTGGGAACGTTCGTTTTTGGTTGTGGGAACGTTCCCTGAAGGTTTGTTTTGGTTGTAGTTTGGTTGTCTGCTGGTTAATTGGAAGGTTTTCTTAACGTTCCGGGAACGTTCGTTTATGGTTACAGCGAACGTTCTCGGAACGTTCTCCTAACGTTCTCTAAAAGTTACAACCTTTAGAGAACGTTAGGGGAACGTTCCGAAAACGTTGCAACCTTTAGAGAACGTTAGGCGAACGTTCCGAAAACGTTGCAACCTTTAGAGAACGTTAGGGGAACGTTCCGAAAACGTTGCAACCTTTAGAGAACGTTAGGGGAACGTTCCGAAAACGTTGCAACCTTTAGAGAACGTTAGGGGAACGTTCCGAGAACGTTGCAACCTTTAGAGAACGTTAGGAGAACGTTCCGAGAACGTTGCAACCTTTAGAGAACGTTAGGGGAACGTTCCCTTAGCGTTGCAACCTTTAGAGAACGTTGGGGGAACGTTCCCTTAGCGTTGCAACCTTTAGAGAACGTTAGGGGAACTTTCCCTTAACGTTGCAACCTTTAGAGAACGTTAGGGGAACTTTCCCTTAACGTTGCAACCTTTAGAGAACGTTGGGGGAACGTTCCCTTAGCGTTGCAACCCTCAGCGAACGTTACAACGGTCTCTTAACGTTAGGGGAACGTTCGCTGTAACCACAAACGAACGTTCCCAGAATAGGGTGACCAGACGTCCCCGGTTTCCGGGGACAGTCCCCGATTTTGGCTACCGGTCCCCGGCTGGATCTGTCCCCGGAAATGTCCCCGGTTTTCACTGTGACTGGCAGACCCGAAATTGGAATGAAAGAAAGAAAAAACTGACAAAACGGAGCCGATAGTCGCACGCCCAACACACGCAGGCTCTAGACAGCCAGAGCCCGCGCTGCTCAGAGACGTTTTAGAAGCCGTGTTTTACGATGCTAGAATCACTGATTATTTACATGGAGTCTGGTGGGTTTAGCAAACGCAATTTCGCGGACTTTTATGTTTTAAAAAGGATCTTAATCTTTAACAGAAAGGTCGACCTCCTTAGAAATCCTTTCCATAATGTTGTCAGACACTTAGAATATTAATCTGAGTCTGTCAGCAGCCAAACAAGCACTTTTATGAACGTAAATACAAGCTGGACAATTATCCTATTAACTTATATTGCAGAGATCTCGTTTAATATGCATCAATGTCAAAGGAGAATATGTCCTCAGTAGTTTTTATTGTATCTGATTCTCAATGAGCTGTTGCAGAAACAAGCCTTGAGCAATAAAGCAAAAGCTGTCAGTAGTTCAGTAAACATTACAACATTATGAAATATTGAGACTTTCTATCTTGAAATATTGAGACTTTCTATCTTGAAATATTAAGACTTTCTATCTTGAAATATTAGGACTTAAGCGCTTTACACCCGAATTGAATGCTGGGATACCGGCCCGGCCAAGTTCACACAAGTCACCATCCGATGTATCCTCGGTAAAACGGGCGTGTCGAGATCACATCCGGGGATTTTAACTGTTCTTGGCAAAATGCTGGGCGTTTCTCAATATGTGTTCTTCTATGGACTTGTGTTCTGTGAAACGTCATGTTTGGTGGCCGAAGTACTGACCCAATACACAGTTAGCATTTTGCCAGAACAGTTAAAATCCCCGGATGTGACCTCGACACGCCCATTTTACGAGGATACATCGGATGGTAACTTGTTTGAACTGGCCGGGGCCGGTATCCCAGCATTCAATTCGGGTGTAAAGCGCTTATGTTTTCCGGTACACATATTTCACAATTACGTCTATTATTAAATCAATAAATTCATTTTTAAGGTATTTTAAGGCGAGAAATCAGCTGTGAAGATTTTGAGTATAGGCAGTTCAACGAAAATTGATGGTGAATAAAAAAGCCTTCGGAGTGGAAAGCTCCGCAATCCCCGGTGGGTATAGCAAGCTCGCCAGCCGGGACCCGGTCAGTCAGTCAGCTCACAGACCCTCTGGCCCCACATTTAGACAGACCCTCTGGCCCCACGTCTAGACAGACCCCTCTGGCCCCACATTTAGACAGACCCCTCTGGCCCCACATTTAGACAGACCCCTCTGGCCCCACATTTAGACAGACCCCTCTGGCCCCACATTTAGACAGACCCCTCTGGCCCCACATTTAGACAGACCCCTCTGGTCCCACATTTAGACGACCCCTCTGGCCCCACGTCTAGACAGACCCCTCTGGTCCCACATTTAGACAGAACCCTCTGGCCCACATTTAGACAGACCCCTCTGGCCCACGTCTAGACAGACCCCTCTGGCCCCACGTTTAGACAGACCCCTCTGGCCCCACATTTAGACAGACCCCTCTGGCCCCACATTTAGACAGACCCCTCTGGTCCCACATTTAGACAGACCCCTCTGGCCCCACATTTAGACAGACCCCTCTGGCCCCACGTCTAGACAGACCCCTCTGGCCCCACGTTTAGACAGACCCTCTGGCCCCACATTTAGACAGACCCCTCTGGCCCCACGTCTAGACAGACCCCTCGGCCCCACGTTAGACAGACCCCTCTGGCCCCACGTTTAGACAGACCCTCTGGCCCACATTTAGACAGACCCCTCTGGCCCCACATTTAGACAGACCCTCTGGTCCACATTTAGACAGACCCCTCTGGTCCACATTTAGAGACAGACCCCTCTGGCCCCACGTCTAGACAGACCCCGCTGGCCCCACGTCTAGACAGACTATTCTGGCCCCACGTCTAGACGACCCCTCTGGCCCCACGTCTAGACAGACTATCTGGCCCCACGTCTAGACAGACCCCTCTGGCCCCACGTCTAGACAGACTATTCTGG
>NW_022603907.1:7500-13618 GCF_008692095.1 Etheostoma spectabile | reverse complement strand
TCCTGCAGAGAGGATACAGAGGAGCGACCTACTGAAAACCGGAAACTGGATCTGCAGGGAAACCTGATCTGGATCAGAGGTTCCACTCAGACTCGGATATCTATCCGGTCCCAACTTTTTGTCACTTTTTACCAACGTTTTCTTGTATTAGGACTGCCGCCCCCCCCCCCCCTAGCATTTTCATATTCTGCCTAAAACCTCGGGGTCCCCCACTCAGACTGGACCCCTGAAACTGGATCTGCAGAAAAAACCTGGATCTGGTTCAGAGGATCCACTCAGACTCCGATATCTAATCTGTCCCAAGTTTTTGTCACTTTTTCCCCACGTTTCTCTGTATTGGACTGCCCCCCAGCATTTTCATATTCTGCCTAAACCTCGCGAGACTGGACCCTGAAACTGGATCTGCAGGACAACATGGATCTGGATCTGACAGACTGGGAGGGCACTGTGAAGTCCGGTAAGAACCACACCCCCGGCAGGTCTGGAGTCACAGGTCACAGGTCAGGTATAGGAGACCGCTCACAGGACCCCTACAACGTATTACTATGGTGTAGACTGCAGCGTAATACATGGTGTAGACGGCAGCGTAATACTATGGTGTAGACTGCAGAGTATTACTATGGGTGTAGACTGCAGCGTATTACTATGGTGTAGACGGCAACGTAATACTATGGTGTAGACGGCAACGTAATACTATGGTGTAGACTGCAGCGTATTACTATGGTGTATTACTATGGTGTAGACTGCAGAGTATTACTATGGTGTAGACTGCAGCGTAATACTATGGTGTAGACTGCAGCGTATTACTATGGTGTAGACTGCAGCGTATTACTATGGTGTAGACTACAGTGTATTACTATGGTGTAGACTGCAGAGTATTACTATGGTGTAGACTACAGCGTATTACTATGGTGTAGACTGCAGGGTATTACTATGGTGGTAAGACTACAGCGTAGTACTATGGTGTAGACGGCAGCGTATTACTATGGTGTAGACGGCAACGTATTACTATGGTGTAGACGGCAGCGTATTACTATGGTGTAGACTGCAGCGTATTACTATGGTGTAGACGGCAACGTATTACTATGGTGTAGACTGCAGTGTATTACTATGGTGTAGACTGCAGCGTATTACTATGGTGTAGACTGCAGCGTATTACTATGGTGTAGACTGCAACGTATTACTATGGTGTAGACGGCAACGTATTACTATGGTGTAGACGGCAACGTATTACTATGGTGTAGACTGCAGCGTAATACTATGGTGTAGACGGCAACGTATTACTATGGTGTAGACTATAGCGTATTATATGGTGTAGACTCAGTGTATTACTATGGTGTAGACTACAGCGTAATACTATGGTGTAGACTACAGCGTATTACTATGGTGTAGACTGCAGCGTATTACTATGGTGTAGACTGCAGCGTATTACTATGGTGTAGACGGCAACGTATTACTATGGTGTAGACTGCAGCGTATTACTATGTGTAGACTGCAGCGTAATACTATGGTGTAGACTGCAGCGTATTACTATGGTGTAGACGGCAACGTATTACTATGGTGTAGACTGCAGCGTAATACTATGGTGTAGACTGCAGCGTAATACTATGGTGTAGACGGCAACGTATTACTATGGTGTAGACTGCAGCGTATTACTATGGTGTAGACTGCAGCGTAATACTATGGTGTAGACGGCAACGTATTACTATGGTGTAGACTGCAGCGTAATACTATGGTGTAGACTGCAGCGTTTACTATGGTGTAGACTGCAGCGTATTACTATGGTGTAGACTACAGTGTATTACTATGGTGTAGACTGCAGGTATACTATGGTGTAGACTACAGCGTATTACTATGGTGTAGACTGCAGTGTATTACTATGGTGTAGACTACAGCGTATTACTATGGTGTAGACGGCAGCGTATTACTATGGTGTAGACGGCAACGTATTACTATGGTGTAGACGGCAGCGTATTACTATGGTGTAGACTGCAGCGTATTACTATGGTGTAGACGGCAACGTATTACTATGGTGTAGACTGCAGTGTATTACTATGGTGTAGACTGCAGCGTATTACTATGGTGTAGACTGCAGCGTATTACTATGGTGTAGACTGCAACGTATTACTATGGTGTAGACGGCAACGTATTACTATGGTGTAGACGGCAACGTATTACTATGGTGTAGACTGCAGCGTAAAACTATGGTGTAGACGGCAACGTATTACTATGGTGTAGACTATAGCGTATTACTATGGTGTAGACTACAGTGTATTACTATGGTGTAGACTACAGCGTAATACTATGGTGTAGACTACAGCGTATTACTATGGTGTAGACTGCAGCGTATTACTATGGTGTAGACTGCAGCGTATTACTATGGTGTAGACGGCAACGTATTACTATGGTGTAGACTGCAGCGTATTACTATGGTGTAGACTGCAGCGTAATACTATGGTGTAGACTGCAGCGTATTACTATGTTGTAGACGGCAACGTATTACTATGGTGTAGACTGCAGCGTATTACTATGGTGTAGACTGCAGCGTAATACTATGGTGTAGACTGCAGCGTATTACTATGATGTAGACTGCAGCGTAATACTATGGTGTAGACGGCAACGTATTACTATGGTGTAGACTGCAGCGTATTACTATGGTGTAGACTACAGTGTATTACTATGGTGTAGACTACAGCGTAATACTATGGTGTAGACTACAGCGTATACTATGGTGTAGACTGCAGCGTATTACTATGGTGTAGACTGCAGCGTAATACTATGGGTAGACTGCAGCGTAATACTATGGTGTAGACTGCAGAGTATTACTATGGTGTAGACTGCAGCGTAATACTATGGTGTAGACTGCAGCGTATTACTATGGTGTAGACGGCAACGTATTACTATGGTGTAGACTGCAGTGTATTACTATGGTGTAGACTGCAGCGTATTACTATGGTGTAGACTGCAGCGTATTACTATGGTGTAGACTGCAACGTATTACTATGGTGTAGACGGCAACGTATTACTATGGTGTAGACGGCAACGTATTACTATGGTGTAGACTGCAGCGTAATACTATGGTGTAGACGGCAACGTATTACTATGGTGTAGACTATAGCGTATTACTATGGTGTAGACTACAGTGTATTACTATGGTGTAGACTACAGCGTAATACTATGGTGTAGACTACAGCGTATTACTATGGTGTAGACTGCAGCGTATTACTATGGTGTAGACTGCAGCGTATTACTATGGTGTAGACGGCAACGTATTACTATGGTGTAGACTGCAGCGTATTACTATGGTGTAGACTGCAGCGTAATACTATGGTGTAGACTGCAGCGTATTACTATGGTGTAGACGGCAACGTATTACTATGGTGTAGACTGCAGCGTAATACTATGG
The DNA here is from genome assembly GCF_008692095.1 of Etheostoma spectabile. NCBI lineage: Eukaryota > Metazoa > Chordata > Actinopteri > Perciformes > Percidae > Etheostoma > Etheostoma spectabile. The sequence goes on along the minus strand of NW_022603907.1, from coordinate 10,212 downwards.
TGTAGACTGCAGCGTAATACTATGGTGTAGACGGCAACGTATTACTATGGTGTAGACTGCAGCGTATTACTATGGTGTAGACTGCAGCGTAATACTATGGTGTAGACGGCAACGTATTACTATGGTGTAGACTGCAGCGTAATACTATGGTGTAGACTGCAGCGTATTACTATGGTGTAGACTGCAGCGTATTACTATGGTGTAGACTACAGTGTATTACTATGGTGTAGACTGCAGAGTATTACTATGGTGTAGACTACAGCGTATTACTATGGTGTAGACTGCAGTGTATTACTATGGTGTAGACTACAGCGTATTACTATGGTGTAGACGGCAGCGTATTACTATGGTGTAGACGGCAACGTATTACTATGGTGTAGACGGCAGCGTATTACTATGGTGTAGACTGCAGCGTATTACTATGGTGTAGACGGCAACGTATTACTATGGTGTAGACTGCAGTGTATTACTATGGTGTAGACTGCAGCGTATTACTATGGTGTAGACTGCAGCGTATTACTATGGTGTAGACTGCAACGTATTACTATGGTGTAGACGGCAACGTATTACTATGGTGTAGACGGCAACGTATTACTATGGTGTAGACTGCAGCGTAAAACTATGGTGTAGACGGCAACGTATTACTATGGTGTAGACTATAGCGTATTACTATGGTGTAGACTACAGTGTATTACTATGGTGTAGACTACAGCGTAATACTATGGTGTAGACTACAGCGTATTACTATGGTGTAGACTGCAGCGTATTACTATGGTGTAGACTGCAGCGTATTACTATGGTGTAGACGGCAACGTATTACTATGGTGTAGACTGCAGCGTATTACTATGGTGTAGACTGCAGCGTAATACTATGGTGTAGACTGCAGCGTATTACCATGTTGTAGACGGCAACGTATTACTATGGTGTAGACTGCAGCGTATTACTATGGTGTAGACTGCAGCGTAATACTATGGTGTAGACTGCAGCGTATTACTATGATGTAGACTGCAGCGTAATACTATGGTGTAGACGGCAACGTATTACTATGGTGTAGACTGCAGCGTATTACTATGGTGTAGACTACAGTGTATTACTATGGTGTAGACTACAGCGTAATACTATGGTGTAGACTACAGCGTATTACTATGGTGTAGACTGCAGCGTATTACTATGGTGTAGACTGCAGCGTAATACTATGGTGTAGACTGCAGCGTAATACTATGGTGTAGACTGCAGAGTATTACTATGGTGTAGACTGCAGCGTAATACTATGGTGTAGACTGCAGAGTATTACTATGGTGTAGACTGCAGAGTATTACTATGGTGTAGACTGCAGCGTATTACTATGGTGTAGACTACAGCGTATTACTATGGTGTAGACTACAGCGTAATACTATGGTGTAGACTGCAACGTATTACTATGGTGTAGACTACAGTGTATTACTATGGTGTAGACTGCAGCGTAATACTATGGTGTAGACTGCAGAGTATTACTATGGTGTAGACGGCAACGTATTACTATGGTGTAGACTACAGTGTATTACTATGGTGTAGACTGCAGCGTAATACTATGTTGTAGACTGCAGAGTATTACTATGGTGTAGACTGCAGCGTAATACTATGGTGTAGACTGCAATGTATTACTATGGTGTAGACTGCAGCGTATTACTATGGTGTAGACTGCAGCGTAATACTATGGTGTAGACTGCAGCGTATTACTATGGTGTAGACTGCAGCGTAATACTATGGTGTAGACTGCAGCGTATTACTATGGTGTAGACTGCAGCGTAATACTATGGTGTAGACTGCAACGTATTACTATGGTGTAGACTGCAGCGTAATACTATGTTGTAGACTGCAACGTATTACTATGGTGTAGACTGCAGCGTATTACTATGGTGTAGACTGCAGCGTGTTACTATGGTGTAGACTGCAGCGTGTTACTATGGTGTAGACGGCACGTATACTATGGTGTAGACTGCAGCGTATTACTATGGTGTAGACGGCAACGATTACTATGGTGTAGACGGCAGCGTATTACTATGGTGTAGACTGCAGCGTATTACTATGGTGTAGACTGCAGCGTATTACTATGGTGTAGACTGCAACGTAATACTATGGTGTAGACTACAGCGTAATACTATGGTGTAGACTGCAGCGTAATACTATGGTGTAGACTGCAGCGTATTACTATGGTGTAGACTGCAGCGTAATACTATGGTGTAGACTGCAGCGTAATACTATGGTGTAGACTGCAGCGTGTTACTATGGTGTAGACTGCAGCGTGTTACTATGGTGTAGACTGCAGCGTGTTACTATGGTGTAGACGGCAATGTATTACTATGGTGTAGACGGCAGCGTAATACTATGGTGTAGACTGCAGCGTAATACTATGGTGTAGACTGCAGCATATTACTATGGTGTAGACTGCAGAGTATTACTATGGTGTAGACTGCAGCGTAATACTATGGTGTAGACTGCAATGTATTACTATGGTGTAGACTGCAGCGTATTACTATGGTGTAGACTGCAGCGTAATACTATGGTGTAGACTGCAGCGTATTACTATGGTGTAGACTGCAGCGTAATACTATGGTGTAGACTGCAGTGTATTACTATGGTGTAGACTGCAGCGTAATACTATGGTGTAGACTGCAACGTATTACTATGGTGTAGACTGCAGCGTAATACTATGGTGTAGACTGCAACGT
>NW_022603907.1:0-2500 GCF_008692095.1 Etheostoma spectabile | reverse complement strand
CCCGGGGCTTTGCCGCTGTGGGGTTGTTTGACAACCTCAGAGACCTCCACCAGGGACACTGATCCCCATCATCCTCCAGCTCTGCCTCTACCATAGAGGGTGTGTCAGCTGGATTTAGGAGTTCCTCAAAGTGCTCCTTCCACCGCTCTATTACCTCCCCAGTTGTGGTCAACAACGTCCCATCCTTACTGTCCACAGCTTGGATGAGTCCTCGCTTCCCCCTCGTGAGGTGGTGCGCTGTTTTCCAGAAGCACCTTGGTGCCGACCGAAAGTCTTTTCCAGGTCTTTTCCAGGCCTTTCCAGGTCTTCTCCAGGTCTTCTCCATGTCTTCTCCTTGTCTTCTTCATGTCTTCTCCAGGTCTTCTCCAGGTCTTCTCCATGTCTTCTCCATGTCTTCTCCGAATTTCTCCCACACCCGCTGCTTTGCCTCTGTCCCGGCAGAGGTTGCAGCCCTTCGGGCCCGTCGATACCCTTCAACTGCCTCCGGAGTCCTCCGGGACAACATATCCCGGAAAGACCTCCCTGACCACCGGTGTCCACCAGGGTGTTCGGGGTTACCGCCCTTGAGGCACTAAGACCCTAAGATCACAGATCGCCGCCGCAGCTTTGGCAATGGAAACTTTGAACATTGTCCACTCAGGTTCAATGCCCCAGCCTCCACAGGGACCCCCAGCCTCCACGGGACCCCCCAGCATCTACAGCAACCCCCAGCCTCCACAGGGACACCCAGTCTCCACAGGGACCCCAGCCTCAACGGGACCCGCCAGCCTCTACAGCAACCCCCAGCCTCCACAGGGATGCCACAAAAGCTCCACTGGAGGTGTGAGTCCGTCGAACAGGGGCCTCTCCCCAGACGTTCCAAATTAACCGGCATACCCGTTTAGGTTTACAGGTCTGTCCCAAGTAGGGAGGCGACCCTCTCGTCCGCCGGGGCAAACTCCAATGCAGCGGCGCCAGCCGGGGGCTTGTGAGTATCCCCACACCCGCCGGCGCCTTACACCCTGGGCAACTCCGGAGTAGGACAGAGTCCAACCCCTATCAGGAGTATGGGTCCAGAACCGGGACTGTGCGTAGAAGTAAGCCCCACCAGATCTAACTGGTAGCGCTCCACCTCCCGCACAAGTTCTGGCTCCCTCCCCCACAGGGAGGAGACAGTCCACGTCCCCAGAGCCTCTGCCCCCGGGTCTGGTCCGTCGAGGACCCTGACCTTCACCACCACCCATGTGGCAGTGCCCCCACCCCAGCGGTTCCTCCCACCGTTTTGGGGCCATGGGACGGAGAGAGGCCACGTAGCTTCCTTAGGCATTGCCCGGTCGGGCTTTGTGGCAAACCCGACCTAGCTCCAGACGGGGGTCCCGGGGCAGGGGCTCTTTTGAACTTCTGAAACTAAAACTAATCTCTGTCCTTCTGTTTCTCTCTCTGTCTCTGTCTCTCTGTATCTCTGTCTGTCTCTCTGTGTCTCTGTCTGTCTCTCTGTGTCTCTGTCTCTGTCTCTGTCTCTCAGATGGACAAAGAGCAGCGAAACAGCGAGAGGAAAACCTGAAAGCTCCGGAGTTCGTAAAAGTGAAGAAGAATCTTCGCAGGACGTCGTTTCTAAAGAGGAGAAGGAGGTGTAGAGAGGAGACAAGGTTACACTCTGAGGACTCTTCAGAGGAAACACTGCAGGACATCGTGGGATGAATTACCTGACTCTGGACTACTTCCTGACTCTGGACTAGTCTGGACTACTTCCTGACTCTGGATGACGTCCTGTCTCTGGACTACTCCTGACTTGGACTAGTCTGGACTACTCCTGACTCTGGATGACGTCCTGTCTCTGGACTACTTCCTGACTCTGGACTAGTCTGGACTACTTCCTGACTCTGGATGACGTCCTGTCTCTGGACTACTTCCTGACTCTGGACTAGTCTGGACAACGTCCTGACTCTGGACAACGTCCCGACTCTGGGCAACGTCCTGACTCTGGACTACTCCCTGACTCTGGACAACGTCCTGACTCTGGACTAGTCTGGACAACGTCCTGACTCTGGACTACTTCCTGACTCTGGACTAGTCTGGACAACGTCCTGACTCTGGACGACTTCCTGACTCTGGACTAGTCTGGACAACGTCCTGACTCTGGACAATGTCCTCACTCTGGAAAACGTCCCGACTCTGGACTACGTCCTGACTCTGGACTACTTCCTGACTCTGGACTAGTCTGGGACTACTTACTGACTCTGGACTACTCTGGACTACTTCCTGACTCTGGATACTTTCTGACTCTGGACTGTCTGGACTACTTACTGACTCTGGACAACTTCCTGACTCTGGACTAGTCAGGACAACGTCCTGACTCTGGACAATGTTCTCACTCTGGAAAACGTTCCCGACTCTGGACTTCGTCCTGACTCTGGACTACTTCCCTGACTCTGGACTAGTCTGGAACTACTACTGACTCTGGACTACTCTGGACTACTTCCTGACTCTGGACTACTTTCTGACTCTGAACTAGTCTGGA
>NW_022603906.1:0-5614 GCF_008692095.1 Etheostoma spectabile | reverse complement strand
CAACATATATATATATATATATCTATATATACATATATATATATATATATATATAATATATATATATAGAGATGCCCTGAAATATAAATGTCAAACTGTCTCGGGGGGGGGACATCGCCTCAGTTGAGAGAGTACATTGCAACAGGTTTTACATCCCCTGGTTCACCTTTTTGCCGCCTTTTCGTCGCCTTTTTCGCCTGTTTTTTGCCTTTTTTGTCGCCTTTTTGGTCGTCTTTTTGCCGTCTTTTCCGTCGCCTTTTTGGTCGCCTTTTGTCGTCTTTTTGCCGTCTTTTCGTCGCCTTTTTTCGTCGTCTTTTTGTCGCCTTTTTGCTGCCTTTTTGACGCCTTTTTGCCGCCTTTTCGTTGCCTTTTTGTCGCCTGTTTATTGCCTTTTTGCCGCCTTTTGGTCGTCTTTTTGCCGCCTTTTGGTCGTCTTTTCGTCGTCTTTTTGCCGCCTTTTCGTTATCTTTTGGTTGTCTTTTTGCCGCCTTTTTGTTGCCTTTTTGTCGCCTTTTGGTCTCCTTTTGGTCGTCTTTTTGCCGTCTTTTCGTCGCCTTTTTGTCGCCTGTTTATTGCCTTTTTGCCGCCTTTTTGCCGCCTTTTGGTGGTCTTTTTGCCGCCTTTTTGCCGCCTTTTTGTCGCCTGTTTATTGCCTTTTGTCGCCTTTTCGTTATCTTTTGGTTGTCTTTTTGTCGCCTTTTTTCGTCGCCTTTTTGTTCTTGTCTCTTCTTCTTCTTCCTTCCCTTCTTCCACTGTAAACCCTTTTTGGTCGTCTTTTTCGTTGCCTTTTTGCCGCCTTTTGGTCGTCTTTTGCCGTCCTTTTGGCCGTCTTTTGGTCGTCTTTTGTCTTTTTCGTCGTCTTTTCGTCACCTTTTTTTGGTCGCCTTTTTGGCCGCCTTTTTGGTTGTCTTTTTGCGGCCGCCTTTTTGTGTTGCCTTTTTGTCTGCCTTTTGGTCTCCTTTTTGGGTCGTCTTTGGTCGTCCTTTTGGTCGTCTTTTGGTCGTCTTTTGGTCGTCTTTTCGTCACCTTTTTTCCGCGCCGCCTTTTTGCCGCCTTTTTGTCGCCTTTTTGCCGCCTGTTTATTATTGCCTTTTGCCGCCTTTTCGTTATCTTTTGGTCGTCTTTTTGCCGCCGTTTTCGTCGCCTTTTTTGTCGCCTGTTTTATTGCCTTTTTGCCGCCTTTTGGTCGTCTTTTTGCCGTCTTTTTGCCCGCCTTTTTTGTATCTTTTGGTTGCTTTTTGCCGCCTTTTTTGTTGCCTTTTTGTCGCCTTTTGGTTGTCTTTTTGTCGCCTTTTCGTCGCCTTTTTGTCGCCTGTTTATTGCCTTTTTGCCGCCTTTTTGCCGCCTTTTGGTTATCTTTTGGTTGTCTTTTTGTCGCCTTTTCGTCGCCTTTTTGTTCTTGTCTCTTCTTCCCTTCTTCCACGATGTAAACCCTTTTTGTCGTCTTTTCGTTGCCTTTTTGCCGCCTTTTGGTCGTCTTTTTGCCGTCTTTTTGCCGCCTTTTGGTCGTCTTTTCGTCGTCTTTTCGTCGTCTTTTCGTCACCTTTTTGTCGCCTTTTTGCCGCCTTTTGGTTATCTTTTGGTTGTCTTTTTGCCGCCTTTTTGTTGCCTTTTTGTCGCCTTTTGGTCTCCTTTTGGTCGTCTTTTGGTCGTCTTTTGGTCGTCTTTTGGTCGTCTTTTGGTCGTCTTTTGGTCGTCTTTTTGCCGCCTTTTGGTCGTCTTTTCGTCGTCTTTTCGTCACCTTTTTGCCGCCTTTTGGTCGTCTTTTGGTCGTCTTTTGGTCGTCTTTTGGTCGTCTTTTGGTCGTCTTTTGGTCGTTTTTTGGTCGTCTTTTCGTCACCTTATTGCCGCCTTTTTGCCGCCTTTTTGTCGCCTTTTTGCCGTCTTTTCGTCGCCTTTTTGTCGCCTGTTTATTGCCTTTTGTCGTCTTTTCATTATCTTTTGGTTGTCTTTTTGTCGCCTTTTCGTCGCCTTTTTGTTCTTGTCTCTTCTTCCCTTCTTCCACGATGTAAACCCTTTTCGTCGTCTTTTCGTCACCTTTTTGCCGCCTTTTGGTCGTCTTTTCGTCACCTTTTTGCCGCCTTTTTGCCGCCTTTTTGCCGCCTTTTTGCCGTCTTTTCGTCGCCTTTTTGTTGCCTGTTTATTGCCTTTTGTCGCCTTTTTGTTCTTGTCTCTTCTTCCCTTCTTCCACGATGTAAACCCTTTTTGTCGTCTTTTCGTCGCCTTTTTGTCGTCTTTTCGGCACCTTTTTGCCGCCTTTTGGTCGTCTTTTTGCCACCTTTTGGTTGTCTTTTTGCCGCCTTTTCGTTATCTTTTGGTTGCCTTTTTGTCGCCTGTTTATTGCCTTTTTGCCGCCTTTTGGTCGTCTTTTGGTCGTCTTTTGGTCGTCTTTTGGTCGTCTTTTCGTCGTCTTTTCGGCACCTTTTTGCCGCCTTTTGGTTGTCTTTTTGCCGCCTTTTCGTTATCTTTTGGTTGTCTTTTTGCCGCCTTTTTGTTGCCTTTTTGTCGCCTTTTGGTCTCCTTTTGGTCGTCTTTTTGCCGTCTTTTTGTCGTCTTTTTGCCGCCTTTTTGTTGCCTTTTTGTCGCCCTTTGGTCTCCTTTTGGTCGTCTTTTGGTCGTCTTTTGGTCGTCTTTTGGTCGTCTTTTGGTCGTCTTTTCGTCACCTTTTTGCCGCCTTTTTGCCGCCTTTTTGTCGCCTTTTTGCCGCCTGTTTATTGCCTTTTGCCGCCTTTTCGTTATCTTTTGGTCGTCTTTTTGCCGCCTTTTCGTCGCCTTTTTGTCGCCTGTTTATTGGTCGTCTTTTGGTCGTCTTTTGGTCGTCTTTTGGTCGTCTTTTGGTCGTCTTTTTGCCGCCTTTTGGTCGTCTTTTGGTCGTCTTTTGGTCGTTTTTTGGTCGTTTTTTGGTCGTCTTTTCGTCACCTTATTGCCGCCTTTTTGCCGCCTTTTTGTCGCCTTTTTGCCGCCTTTTTGCCGTCTTTTCGTCGCCTTTTTGTCGCCTGTTTATTGCCTTTTGTCGTCTTTTCGTTATCTTTTGGTTGTCTTTTTGTCGCCTTTTTGTTCTTGTCTCTTCTTCCCTTCTTCCACGATGTAAACCCTTTTCGTCGTCTTTTCGTCACCTTTTTGCCGCCTTTTGGTCGTCTTTTCGTCACCTTTTTGCCGCCTTTTTGCCGCCTTTTTGCCGCCTTTTTGCCGCCTTTTTGCCGTCTTTTCGTCGCCTTTTTGTTGCCTGTTTATTGCCTTTTGTCGCCTTTTTGTTCTTGTCTCTTCTTCCCTTCTTCCACGATGTAAACCCTTTTTGTCGTCTTTTCGGCGCCTTTTTGTCGTCTTTTCGGCACCTTTTTGCCGCCTTTTGGTCGTCTTTTTGCCACCTTTTGGTTGTCTTTTTGCCGCCTTTTCGTTATCTTTTGGTTGCCTTTTTGTCGCCTGTTTATTGCCTTTTTGCCGCCTTTTGGTCGTCTTTTGGTCGTCTTTTGGTCGTCTTTTTGCCGCCTTTTGGTTGTCTTTTTGCCGCCTTTTCGTTATCTTTTGGTCGTCTTTTGGTCGTCTTTTGGTCGTCTTTTGGTCGTCTTTTGGTCGTCTTTTGGTCGTCTTTTTGCCGCCTTTTGGTCGTCTTTTCGTCGTCTTTTCGTCACCTTTTTGCCGCCTTTTTGTCGTCTTTTGGTCGTCTTTTGGTCGTCTTTTGGTCGTCTTTTGGTCGTCTTTTGGTCGTTTTTTGGTCGTCTTTTCGTCACCTTATTGCCGCCTTTTTGCCGCCTTTTTGTCGCCTTTTTGCCGCCTTTTTGCCGTCTTTTCGTCGCCTTTTTGTCGCCTGTTTATTGCCTTTTGTCGTCTTTTCGTTATCTTTTGGTTGTCTTTTTGTCGCCTTTTTGTTCTTGTCTCTTCTTCCCTTCTTCCACGATGTAAACCCTTTTGGTCGTCTTTTCGTCACCTTTTTGCCGCCTTTTTGCCGTCTTTTCGTCGCCTTTTTGTTGCCTGTTTATTGCCTTTTGTCGCCTTTTTGTTCTTGTCTCTTCTTCCCTTCTTCCACGATGTAAACCCTTTTTGTCGTCTTTTCGTCGTCTTTTCGTCGTCTTTTCGGCACCTTTTTGCCGCCTTTTGGTCGTCTTTTTGCCGCCTTTTGGTTGTCTTTTTGCCGCCTTTTCGTTATCTTTTGGTTGTCTTTTTGCCGCCTTTTTGTTGCCTTTTTGTCGCCTTTTGGTCTCCTTTTGGTCGTCTTTTTGCAGTCTTTTTGTCGTCTTTTTGCCGTCTTTTTGTCGTCTTTTTGCCGCCTTTTTGCTGCCTTTTTGCCGCCTTTTTGCCGCCTTTTTGCCGCCTTTTTGCCGTCTTTTCGTCGCCTTTTTGTCGCCTGTTTATTGCCTTTTGTCGCCTTTTCGTTATCTTTTGGTTGTCTTTTTGCCGCCTTTTTGCCGCCTTTTTGTCGCCTTTTCGTCGCCTTTTTGTTGCCTGTTTATTGCCTTTTGTCGCCTTTTTGTTCTTGTCTCTTCTTCCCTTCTTCCACGATGTAAACCCTTTTTGTCGTCTTTTCGTCGCCTTTTTGTCGTCTTTTCGGCACCTTTTTGCCGCCTTTTGGTCGTCTTTTTGCCGCCTTTTGGTTGTCTTTTTGCCGCCTTTTGGTTGTCTTTTTGCCGCCTTTTGGTTGTCTTTTTGCCACCTTTTGGTTGTCTTTTTGCCGCCTTTTCGTTATCTTTTGGTTGCCTTTTTGTCGCCTGTTTATTGCCTTTTTGCCGCCTTTTGGTCGTCTTTTGGTCGTCTTTTCGTCGTCTTTTCGTCGTCTTTTCGGCACCTTTTTGCCGCCTTTTGGTCGTCTTTTTGCCGCCTTTTCGTTATCTTTTGGTCGTCTTTTGGTCGTCTTTTGGTCGTCTTTTGGTCGTCTTTTTGCCGCCTTTTGGTCATCTTTTTGTCGTCTTTTCGTCACCTTTTTGCCGCCTTTTTGTCGTCTTTTGGTCGTCTTTTGGTCGTCTTTTGGTCGTTTTTTGGTCGTCTTTTCGTCACCTTATTGCCGCCTTTTCGTTATCTTTTGGTTGTCTTTTTGCCGCCTTTTTGTTGCCTTTTTGTTGCCTTTTGGTCTCCTTTTGGTCGTCTTTTTGCCGTCTTTTTGTCGTCTTTTTGCCGTCTTTTTGTCGTCTTTTTGCCGCCTTTTTGCTGCCTTTTTGCCGCCTTTTTGCCGCCTTTTTGCCGCCTTTTTGCCGTCTTTTCGTCGCCTTTTTGTCGCCTGTTTATTGCCTTTTGTCGCCTTTTCGTTATCTTTTGGTTGTCTTTTTGTCGCCTTTTCGTCGCCTTTTTGTTCTCGTCTCTTCTTCCCTTCTTCCACGATGTAAACCCGGCAAAAAGGCAACGAAAAGACATAAAGACATAAAGACATAAAGTGGCCGGTGAGTGTATATATATATATACCTACAAGAAACTACCAATCAGCTGATGTTGACATGCATCCCATAATGATGGATATTAAGTTCCTTCGTCAGTGTGTCGAGTCAGAGAGTCCAACCATGGTTGTTATGGCAGGAAGGTAGATGCCCTGAAATATAAATGTCAAACTGTCTCGGGGGGGGAGGGGGGGACATCGCCTCAGTTGAGAGAGTACATTGCACAGGTTTTCCATCCCCTGGTGGCG
>NW_022603905.1:0-3957 GCF_008692095.1 Etheostoma spectabile | reverse complement strand
AATTGCGCGTGTTACGCGCAAACAAAGTTTAGTTGGTAGCTATGAAAACATTGCCGTTGCCATATCTCGGCCAAAATAAATGCTATCAAAGCCAAACTTTACGATATCACTTGCTATGACCCCTGAGGCTCTGTACCAAATTTCATGAACATTGGCCGCTAGGGGGCGCTACAAATAAAAATAAGTGTGTTTTCACGAACGTACTTTGCCATATCTCGGCCAAAATACGTGGTATCAACACCAAACTTGGGGTGATTGTTTGGCATGCCGCCCGGAGGCTTTATATCGAATTTGGTAACGATTGGCCATTAGGGGGCGCTATAATTAACATTTGTTGGTTTTGTCGACAAAGTCAATGCATTTAAATGGGAAATTTGCAATTGCAATATCTCTGCCGCAGTAAATGCTATAAAAACAAAACCGGTAATGATTGATTCGCCCACCGCCCGGAGGCTCTCTGCCAGATTTGGTAGACAGGCCCTTCGGGGGCGCTCTAATCAACATAGGACATTTCCCCGGGTCGCTGGGGACGACTGGCGCGGGGAGGCTTGGACCCCGTTGAAACTGCGTGCAGTTCTAGTTATGAATTGATACTATAAATAAAATTGAATTGAATTGAATTGAATTTTTAATCAATGATTTTATTATCAAACACAATCTAGATTTTATGTTTTTAACTGAAACCTGGTTAGACCATAATAACAGCGCTGCTGTTCTCATCGAGTCAGCTCCCCCTAACTTCAGTTTTATGAGTGAGAATAGAGTGAATAAGAAAGGAGGTGGAGTCGCCATTTTGTTTAATGACTCATTCCACTGTACGCAAATATGCTATGGAAGTTTTGTTTCTTTTGAATATGTTGCTCTTCAATTAAGATCTTCCCCTCAAGCGATGTTTCTAAATATCTACAGGCCACCTAAATATTGTGCAACCTTCACTGATGACTTCACTGAACTGCTGTCTATAATCTGGATTAACTTTGATTGTGTAATCATTACGGGTGATTTTAACATTCATGTTGACAACCCCCAGGACAGGGGGACCAAAGAACTGGGTTGTGTTTTTGAGAACTATGGACTGACTCAGCATGTGACGGAGCCCACTCACAATAAGGGGCACACTCTGGACTTGATCGTCTCAAAGGGTCTGAACATTTCCAAGGTTGTGGTGACTGACGTTGCTCTCTCTGATCATCCCCAAAAGTGTCCAAACAAAGATAATCAGAAAACGGTATATCACTGAAAACACCAGTGACACATTTACTCAGCTTTTCTCCAGGATACCTTCTTCAAAACAAATCTCCTGGTCCATTATAACACCTATAAAGAGAGACTTCGCATTTATAATTTGGAACTGAGGAATGCAAGAAGGTCCTTCTCTGATATTATCTCTAGAAACAATAATAATTCACGTGCTTTGTTTGCTACTGTCGATAGGTTAACAAACCCTCCAGTACCAGTAGCATCTGGACTTTTATCTACCAAGGCCTGCAATGACTTTGCCTCCTTCTTCAAAGACAAAATTCAGAAGATTAGACAAACAGTCAGTGCCTCCATATCAAGTCCAGGATATGTGTTGTCACAGTGTTCAAGCAAAACTAGTTCCAATATGACAGAATTTCATATAATCAACCATGAAAACCTGGAGGACATTATTCAACATCTGAAAACCTCGACCTGTTGCCTTGATATTCTACCAACGGGACTTTTCAAAAATGTTGTTTGACTTCTGATCTTCTACAGATTGTGAACACATCTCTTCTGTCAGGAATCTTTCCACAGGCCCTGAAAACTGCAGTAATCAAGCCACTCTTAAAAAAGAACAACCTAGACACATCACTAATGAGCAACTATAGGCCGATATCAAACCTTCCGTTTTTAAGTAAAATCATTGAAAAAGTAGTCTTTCAACAACTCACCCATTTCTTGTCACTAAGCAACAGTTTTGATACCTTTCAGTCTGGTTTCCGACCACACCACAGCACTGAGACGGCTCTCGTTAAGGTCTTTAATGACATCCACCTTAACACAGATAATTTAAATTTAAATCTTAGTATTACTTGATCTCAGTGCTGCATTTGACACGGTCGACCACGACATACTACTAGACCGATTGGAAAACTGGGTAGGACTTTCTGGCTCAGTACTAAACTGGTTTGAATCCTACCTAAAGAATAGGGATTACTTTGTGTCAATAGGTAATCATACATCTGAGCATATAAATATGACGTGCGGAGTTCCCCAAGGCTCTATTCTGGGGCCTCTTCTGTTTAACATCTACATGCTTCCACTGGCCCAGATTATGGAGAACAACTAAATAAATTACCATAGTTATGCGGACAACACACAAATTTACATAACCTTATCGCCAGGGGACTATAGTCCAATACAAAAACTGACTAACTGCATCGAACAAATTAACGACTGGATGTGCCAGAACTTTCTGAAATTAAATGAAGGAAAAACTGAGGTGGTTGTTTTTGGAGCAAAAGAGGAACGATTAAAAGTCTGCGCTCAGCTTCAAACAACAATGTTAAAAACAACCGACAAAGCCAGAAATCTTGGTGTAGTCATGGACTCAGACCTGAACTTTAACAGCCACATTAAGACAATTACAAAGTCAGCCTACTATCACCTTAAGAACATATCAAGGGTTAAAGGACTTATGTGTCAACAGGACTTGGAAAAACTGGTCCATGCTTTCATCTTCAGTAGACTTGACTACTGTAACGGGGTCTTTACAGGTCTCCCTAAAAAATCTATCAGACAGCTGCAGCTGATTCAGAACGCTGCTGCTCGAGTCCTCACTAAGACCAGGAGACTGGATCACATCACTCCAGTCCTCACTAAGACCAAGAGACTGGATCACATCGCTCCAGTCCTCACTAAGACCAAGAGACTGGATCACATCACTCCAGTCCTCACTAAGACCAAGAGACTGGATCACATCACTCCAGTCCTCACTAAGACCAAGAGACTGGATCACATCGCTCCAGTCCTCACTGAGACCAGGCTACTGGATCACATCACTCCAGTCCTCACTAAGACCAAGAGACTGGATCACATCGCTCCAGTCCTCACTAAGACCAAGAGACTGGATCACATCCCTCCAGTTCTGAAGTCTTTACACTGGCTTCCTGTGTCTCAAAGAATTGATTTCAAAGTACTCTTGCTAGTTTATAAATCACTTAACGGTTTAGGTCCAAAATACATTTCTGGTCTGCTACTACACTATGACCCCCCCAGACCTCTCAGGTCATCTGGGACAGGTCTACTTTCTGTCCCCAGAGTCAGAACTAAACAGGGTGAAGCAGCTTTCAGTTTCTATGCTCCTCATATCTGGACTAAACTCCCAGAAACCTGCAGATCCGCTGCTACTCTCAGTTCTTTTAAATCAAGGCTGAAGACCTTTCTTTTTGATGCTGCCTTTCTTTAAATGACTGCTCATTTCTTTAAATTTCTTATGCTGCACTGTAACTTTTATTCTTGTGTTTTATGTGTCCTAATGTTTCTATTTGTTTTTAACTGTCTATTCATGTGTTTTATTGATTTTTAATGTTTATGATTTTTAACTGTTTGTACTTGTGTTTTATCTGTTTAACTGTTTTTGTGTAAAGCACTTTGAATTGCCCTGTTGCTGAAATGTGCTCTACAGATAAAGCTGCCTGGCCTTGTATAGTGCAGTATTAGTATAGTATAATGTGTAGTATAGTGCAGTATTAGTATAGTATAATGTGTAGTATAGTGCAGTAGTAGTATAGTATAATGTGTAGTATAGTGCAGTATTAGTATAATATAATGTGTAGTATAGTGCAGTATTAGTATAATATAATGTGTAGTATAGTGCAGTATTAGTATAGTATAATGTGTAGTATAGTGCAGTATTAGTATAGTATAATGTGTAGTATAGTGCAGTATTAGTATAGTATAATGTGTAGTATAGTGCAGTATTAGTATAGT
>NW_022603904.1:0-6310 GCF_008692095.1 Etheostoma spectabile | reverse complement strand
GTGTGTGTGTGTGTGTCTGAGTGTGTCTGTGTCTGTGTGGTTGTATGTGTTGTGTGTGGTGTGTGTGTGTCAGAACTTGTTGCTATGATTTTAGCGTGAACACGTTAAGTCTGATAGACTCCATAGTTAGATGTTTGCGACCAGCACAAGATTTCCTACATTTTGACCAAAAAAGATGTCTGAAGACTGAAAACTGGTTTTGTTTGGGGGAAAAAACATCGTGCTGCAGCCCCCCTGTCCTCTCAGTAACAGAACCTGTTGCTATGGTGATTTCCTCAAAGTACGGGCCAGATTTTTTTCCCAATGTTTTATATCTGCAGTTGGTGAGCCTAGCGTGAAAGGTTTTAGTCCGATAGACTCCATAGTTACATGTCTGCGATCGGTACAAGATTCCCTACATTTTGACCAAATAGGATGTCTAAAGAGTTAAAACTGGAGGAGAGAGAGACATTTTGTCTGGGAAAAAAAATCACTGAATTGGACTCCAGCTGCATGTTTTTTTCATAGTTTCTATCGACAGTTGGTAGATCACAGCCTACAATTTAAGCCCGATAGACTCCATAGTTACATGTCTGCGACCGGAACAAGATTCTCTACATTTTGACCAATAATGAAGTCTGAAGAGTTAAAACTGGAGGCGAGAGAGCAATTTGTTTGAAAAACTTCCAGAGATCCGTACCGCAGCCCCCCACTCTGTCCTCCACTCTAATTCTCAACATTCCACCACATACACACACATTGGAAAATCTGAGACGGTCTGAAAACGGGACGATACGTAAACTGGGATTTGGGAGAAACCGTGTTTGATATCTGAACGCCCATTGAGCCCAATAAACACCAAAGTCTTGTCTTCGGTTTAAACTTTTAATCATGTTTCTACGATGAATTATGGTGATACAGCACGGTCCCAAAGTGGGGGAGTTTTAAGCGATGTTCAGCGATTTCCCGAACATTTCCCATTCAAGTCTATGAGTCATTTTTGGCCCTAATTTTGCCGATTATGAGAAAACCACGCGGCAAATCTTGGTGAAAAGTCATAGCACACCATTCCCGATCATTACCCACATTTCGATGTATTGTGTGGGCGCGTGTTGGCAACGCTCCGGGACTAGTAGCGTGCCAAAAAACAGGCGGAATAATAATAATAAGTATGGGCAATAATAGTCATTGTGCCGATTGCACATTGGCACACTGAATAATAGTAGGGAGTGTGGATTGGTGGCTGGAGAGATGCCACTTCATCTCCTGGGCACTGCCAGGTGCTGTTGAGCAAGGCACCAAACCCCCCCACCCGCTCAGGGCGCTGGTTCGGCTGGCAGCCCCCCCCACTCTGACATCTCTCCATTAGTGCATGTATAGATCCTGAGCATGTGTGTGTGTGTAGTTCAGGACTGTGTGTGATTACTACTAAGTTTGGACACAGAGTGTAAATAGTAATTTCCCCATTGGGGATCAATAAACAGATTAAAATTAAATTAAAATTAAATTAACACTTCAATCCAATAATTAACAGGAAGAAAATTACCACACACAGGGTGTTAATTTTTATTTAACTGAACACCAACCTGAGAGTTTCCAGTCTGCAGTGTGGACTCTTCAATCCAGAGGACAGATACTTCACTCCTGAATCCTGCAGGTTGTTGTTACTCAGGTCCAGCTCTCTCAGTCTAGAGGACTGGGAGCTGAGAACTGAGGACAGAGCTTCACAGCTTCTCTTTGACAATGTACAGCCACTCAACCTGAAAAGGAATCAGCAATGCATAAGAAAACAGCTTCAAGCAAACAAAAACTAATTATAATTAAAGCATAACTAATTTAATCTGAATAGTTGTGTGTGCACGTACAGAGCTTTGTCTGAGGCTTTGACCACCGGCAGCAGCCTCAGAAGAGCCTCCTCTGAAGCAGAGTATTTCTTCAGGTCAAACACGTCCAGATCTTCTTCTGATGACAGTAAGATGAAGACCAGAGCTGACCACTGGGCAGGAGACAGTTTATTTGTGGAGAGACTTCCTGAACTCAGGGACTGTTGGATCTCCTCCACTAGAGAACCATCATTCAGTTCATTCAGACAGTGGAACAGATTGATGCTTCTCTCTGCAGACAGATTCTCACTGATCTTCGTCTTGATGTACTCAACTGTTTCCTGATTGGTCTCTGAGCTACTTCCAGCATAGGTCAACAGACCTTGTAGGTGTCTCTGATTGGTCTGCAGTGAAATACCCAGGAGGAAGCGGAGGAACAAGTCCAGGTGTCCATTTGGACTCTGTAAAGCTTTGTCCACAGCACTCTGATGGAGAAGGTTTAATTTAGGTTTGACTCTGAAGACTTTAGGTAGCCGGGAGGTTGTTTGTTTTTCTGCCAGCAGGTTGACTCCAGAGTTTGTGAAGGTCAGATGGACATGAAGAGCAGCCAGGAACTCTGAACACTCAGATGGACGAAGCAGAACACTTGTCCTGGTACAGTCCACTCTCCTCTTTAAAGATCTGTGTGAACACCTGAGTACATGATGCTGCTCTGATATCGATGCCACACTCTGTCAGGTCTGATCATAGAAGATCAGGTTGCCTTTCTGCAGCTGCTCAAAAGCCAGTTTTCCCAGAGACTTGTCATCTTCTTTGTCTTTTTATCCAGTTTGAATCGGTCCCAGATCCTCCATCATACTTGATGTTCTTCAGTTTGGACTGAACCACCAGGAAGTGGATGTACATCTCAGTCAGGGTCTTGGGCAGCTCTCTCCCTCTCTGGTCTCCACACCTTCTCAGAACTGTAGCAGTGATCCAGCAGAAGACTGGGATGTGGCACATGATGTGGAGGCTTCGTGATGTCTTGATGTGTGGGAGATGATTCTGCTGGCCTGCTTCTTGTCCCTGTATCTCTTACTGAAATAATCCTCCTTCTGTGGGTCAGTGAATCCTCTGACCTCTGTCACCATGTCAACATACTCAGCAGGGATCTGATTGGCTGCTGCAGGTCGTGTGGTTATCCAGAGGCGAGCAGAGGGAAGCAGATTCCCCTGATGAGGTTTGTCAGCAGCACACCCATGAGGTGGACTCTGTAACATCAGTCAGGATCTCAGTGTTGAGGAAGTCCAGAGGAAGTCGACACTCATCCAGACCGTCAAAGATGAAGACCACCTGGACCTCTTCAAACCTGCTGATTCCAGCTTCTTTGGTTTCACTAAAGAAGTGATCAACAAGTTCCACCAAGCTGAACTTTCTCTCTTTCAGCACATTCAGCTCTCTGAAGGTGAATGGGAATATGAACTGGATGTCCTGGTTGGCTTTGCCTTCAGCCAGTCCAGAGTGAACTTCTGTGTTAGACTGTTTTCCGATGCCAGCCACTCCCTTTGTCATCACGGTTCTGATTGGTTCATCTCTTCCAGGGGGGCTTTAAAGATGTCTTCACATCTGATATTGTTTCTGGTCTGTCTGGTTTCCTGGATGCTGTTTCAATCTGTCTGACCTCATGTTCTTCATTGACCCCTGCAGCCCCTCCCTCCATGATGTAGATCTCTGTGAACATCTGATGCAGAACGGTTGGGTTTCCTGCTTTAGCAATCCCCTCAAACACACACTGGAACTTTATCTTCTGGTTAGTCTTGAGTTTACGCTGACAAACTTCAGAATGACTTCCTGAATGAACACACAACAAGAAAAATCAATAAGTCAAAGAAACATATTTCAACATTCAAATAATAAGTATATATTTAATGCATTTTTTTTTAAAAGTTGTTAAAATCCTCTTACTGCTCTGCAGACGGTCAGCCAGCTCCTCCTGCTTCATTCTCCTCAGAAGTGCAGTGTGATCTTCAGAATGCTTCTCTGCTCCTCCTCCTCTGCTCTTCATCCTCACCCTCCAAAACCTCCTCATCCTCCCTCTGACTCTCTAAGCATTCTGGGTAATCTGGACATAGAACCTTCTGAAACTTCTTCAGCTCGTTCTTTACAAAAGTGAGGATGTTCTCCTCCAGCAGCTGGACCAGAATGATAAAGTCAACATTTAGTTTAAAGAACTCAACATGTGATTCATCTCTCAGTCTGAAGGCCTGCTGGTTTGAAAAGAGCAGCATGGAGACTATTGGGATCTGAATGGTAGTTCATCATTTAATCTTTACATAATAATGAAAATATTCTTTTAATATGTACACACCATAAATATGGAGTCCAGGTCTGTTTGCTGCTGCAGGTCAGACTGACCACCGAGGCCCTCTGAGCTCTCCTGGTGAACTCTGTAGAGAAAACATCAAGTTTAAGAACATTTAATGATCTGTGAACAGTCCTGATGATGACAGCTGTGGCTCTCATACATGGATGCGGTCGTTGGCTAAATCACCAAATGCATCAAGGACGTCGTATCCAGGATTACTGTACGGACATTCACGAATCAGGAGAAGAACCTTTAACAGGGACAGCAACAACAGTTTCTCAGAGTTTTTAAAGACGTGCACTTGAACACACCATTAGTTTGAGGATTTGTTTGGGGCCGATATGTTTTTCCTCCGTTGTTTGTTTCCATATCTCAGTCACAGGGAAGGCAACATGTTCCCACAGTTCTGTTGTTTCTCCGTCATCTCCAACTCTGATGAGTAAATGTTACCCAGAGTCCTTTGCTGCATGCTACCAACCCGGGGCCTGTTGCACGAAAGTAGAATAAAGATATCCAGGATAAGTGAAAAAGCGCAGCTTGACTTAGTGTGACCTGCTCATCGCGGCTTAATCGGTTGCACGTTTGCCGAGCCAGGATGAACAGGTGGAGCTATGTCAAGCCAGGGTAGATAGCCAGGATAAGTGCACGTTCCACGGCTTTCTCAAAATAGACCACGATATCGATCACAGATTTACTGATGCAGAGATGAGAAGACGCATGCGCCAAATGTTTCACCCAATGAGCAGCATCTTCTAATGGAAAGTAACGAGGAGGGGAAGAATATGGAAAAGGGAATACGGCTCTTATCAAACGGAGAGAAAAAGCCCGACATAGCGGACCCGACTGAATGTGTGGGGTGTAAAAATATCTACTTTGCCTCAAAAGAGAGCAAGGAACTAATGTTCCTCGGGAAATGGACCCTACGGACTTTAGGCTTAATTTCAAACCCTTATTCACAACGTGAGAACATGTTTTACAACCATGCACAAATCTCTATAAGACATATCTAATTATTTATACAATTAATGTTCATACAGAACAATCAGAAAGGGACAACAACTAGAAAAAAAAGTAAATGACTTCAATACACGCTGTGAACATATATGTAAAACAATAATCATGTTTTTTTATTCTTCTGACAAGTGACCGCACCAAAATAAAAAGATGAAGAAGCATCGTGGTGTTCCCAGTGTGATGAATGATAACTCCACTACATACGTGCTGTATATAGGCCACGTTATTAGTCCGGTGATGTGAGACTTATTGAGAAGGTTATGAAACCAATGTAAGGTATATCAAAAAACAATAGGCCCACTTATTAAGGAGTAACACAAACTACCCTTCATTAGAGAAGGACAAGCAACAAGAAAATGAAATCATATGTATTGGTCTCTGACCAGTCTGCCATTATTATCATCTGGGAACATCGCTACATTAATATCATCAGGAATATCGCTACATTAATATCGTCACACTTAATCTCCGGAGCGCGTCCTGTAGAAACCTGAAGCTGAGACCACGGACGCTGCGCTGCTCATCTCTACTTTTACAGAGAGAGTGGACACTGACACAACTCGCAAGTCTGCTGGTATAGCCACTGGCCACCGGCCACCGGGCACCGGGCACCGGGCACCAGGCACCAGGCACCGGGCAGCAGCCACCGGGACGCGGCGGCCACCGGCCACCGGGCAGCGGCCGCACGCCAGGCAGCCTCGACATAGTACCGTCCCACCGGGAAAAGTCCCACTCCGCATCTGGGTGCCAGTGCAACCATTTCTAACATCTAAACAACTGTAGTAGGGTTTAAATCAAACTCACTACAACAAAAGTGACAAGTAGCTAATGCATGTTAATAAAAATAAAGCAGAACACATGCAGAAGACAACGCAATAACTGTTAAACACGTTAATTTCGGATCAGAGCCGCAGCTGATTTGACACATGAGACTCCAGGATTAATCTTAGCCCGGCTGTTAGCCTGCTCTGGACCAGGCTAGCTGCAAAGAATAAATCTCCATGGTTACTTGGCTGGGCTTAATTCAATCTGGTTTCGTGCAACCGAGTCCAAGCTAAATTCATCCAGGATAACTTGAATATCCCGGCTTAATCCCTTATCCTAATTTCATGCAACAGGCCCCGGTAAGCTAAAATGAGTCTCTTGTTTT
>NW_022603903.1:0-2500 GCF_008692095.1 Etheostoma spectabile | reverse complement strand
CCATTTACCTCCCCTCCCCTTCCTCTTCTTTTATTTAACCCTCCTGTTGTCTTCGGGGTCAAATTTGCCCCATTTTTGCAAAGTTTCTCTATCAGAAATTTGGGTTTCTGTCCAGCAAATTGTCCCGTAAAGAAGCGTGGGCGTTTCCCAGCAACGCTCGTCACACGTTACATTAATCATCAGCTCACTGCTTTCGTTGGATTTGTCAATTTTGATGTTTTTTCCCAATTTTATAGCATTTGGAGAGAAAAAATAATTGGCAAAAGAACTTGTATGAAAAACAAAAAATGTCAAAAATAGACAAATGTCAATAATGTTGACTAAAATGTGAACAATTTTTTTTTTTTTTTAAATGTCAATTGTAAAAATATTTTTGTACATGTGAAAAAAATACAAAAGTGAAAAAAATGTAAAAAATTGACAGATTTAACAAAATTTAAAAAGTGAAACAAATGCAAAACAAAGTGACCAAAATTTCAAAAGTGACAAATGTAAAAAAATGTAAAAAAAGTCTGTGACAAAAATTAAAAAAAAGGGACAATGTAAAAACATTTTCTTTTAAATGTGAAAAATATCAAAAAAGTGACAAATGTAAAAAAAAGGTGAAAAGAATGCCAAAAAGTGACAAATGTAAAAGTATTTTTTTTTAATGTGAAAAAAATATCAAAGTGACAAATGTAAAAATATTTTTTCTTAAATGTAAAAAAAACATCAGTGACAAAAAAAATTAAAAAAAAAAATTTAAAATGTGAAAAAAATACAAAAGTGAAAAAAATATAAAAAATTGACAAATTTAATAAAATTTAAAAAGTGAAACAAATGCAAAACAAAGTGACCAAAATTTCAAAAAAGTGACAAATGTAACAAAAAATGTAAAATGTAAAAAAATTTCAGTGACAAAAATTAAAAGAAAGTAACAATGTAAAAACATTTTCTCTTAAATGTGAAAAATATCAAAAAGTGACAATGTAAAAAAAACAAATGTGTAAAGAATGCCAAAAAGTGACAAATGTAAAAATATTTTTTTTTTAAATGTGAAAAAAATATCAGAGTGACAAATGTAAAAAAAAAAAATCTGAGAAAAGTGCCAAAAAAGTGACAAATGTAAAAGATTTTCTTTTAAATGTAAAAAAATATCACTGACAAAAAAAATTAAAAAAAAAAAATTAAAAATGTGAAAAAATACAAAAGTGAAAAAAATATAAACAATTGACAAATTTAACAAAATTTTAATAGTGAAACAAATGCAAAACAAAGTGACCAAAATTTCAAAAAAGTGACAAATGTAAAAAAAAATGTAAAAAAATGTCAGTGACAAAAATAAAAAAGGGACAATGTAAAAACATTTTTTTTTAAATGTGAAAAAAATATCAAAAAAGTGACAAATGTAAAAAAAAGGTGTAAAGAATGCCAAAAAGTGCCAAAATTTGTCAAAGTGACAAAAAAAATTAAAAAAAAATTAAAAATGTGAAAAAATGTCAAAGTGACAAATGTAAAACATAGTAAAAAATATAAACAATTTAACAAAATTTAAAAAGTGAAACAAATGCAAAACAAAGTGACCAAAATTTCAAAAAAGTGACAAATGTAAAAAAAAGGTGAAAAGAATGCCAAAAAGTGACAAATGTAAAAAAAAGTAAAAACATTTTCTTTTAAATGTGAAAAACATCAAAAAAGTGACAAATGTAAAAAAAAAGGTGAAAAGAATGCCAAAAAGTGACAATGTAAAATTTTTTTTTTTAAATGTGAAAAAAATATCAAAGTGACAAATGTAAAAAAATAAATAAAAAAAAGTGAAAAAAAATCCACACAGAGTGACAAAAATGTAAAAAAAAAAAAAGTGACAAATGTCAAAAAAGAAATTGCTTTAAAAATTTGGGGAAAAAAAAAGACAAATGCCCAAAACGTGACAACAAGTCGGGGGAAAGACAGAAGGGTCGAAAAGACAACACGAGTTGGTTAAAGGTTTTTCATTTTAAATGTTGACTCAGAAAAACCTAAATCTGCAGCTGGGCGGGAAGACAACACGAGGGTTAATTCTTCTTCTTCGTTTCATCCCCTCTTCTAGTTTCTCCAGGTCTCTCCATCTTTTTCTCCACCTTTGCACTCCTTTGTTCCCCTCTTCACCCCTCTTCATTTCCTCCACATCTCGTCTCTCCTCTCGTGTCTCGTCGTCTTCCTCCTCTTCTTCTTCTGTCTCATTTCCTGTGTCCTCTTCTCTCCGCTTCACCTTCTCCTCCTCCTCTCCTGTCTTCCCCCTTTTTTATTGCATGTCTTCTACCCTCGGTTCTGTCCTCTCTTCCTCTCCTCTCCCTCCGTCTTTCTCATCTTGTCTCCTTTTCTTCTCTCGTCTTGTCTTCACTTCATCTCTCCCGTCCTCTTTCCTTTCCTTCCCTCCTGCCCACTTCTCTCTCTCTCTCTCTCTCTCTCCCATCCTCTTTCCTTTCCTTCCCTCCTGCCCACTTCTCTCTCTCTCCCGTCCTCTTTCCTTTCCTTCCCT
>NW_022603902.1:0-8145 GCF_008692095.1 Etheostoma spectabile | reverse complement strand
CTCATCTTCATCTTTATAAACACAACAACACATCTTCATCTTTATAAACACAACAACCTCATCTTCATCTTCAACAAAATGGACGAACTGCTGCTCCTCAACGGAACCAACTCGGACTTTTGCAGATCTGCCGCCCTCTGCTTTACCGAATCCTGGCTCAGTCCGCGCATCCCGGACAGCGCACTTCTTCTCCCGGGATTCAATCTCTACCGGGCGGATCGCGTACTGGAGCTCACGGGGAAAACAAAGGGAGGCGGACTCTGTCTCTACATAAACGAAGGTTGGTGTACAGATGTCACAGTGCTGGACAAATCATGCAGCCCCCACTTAGAGTCACTATTCATAAACTGCAAACCATTTTATTCACCGCGGGAGTTCTCCTCGTTTATTCTGGTCGCCGTCTACATCCCACCTCAGGCCTGTGTTAGTGAGGCGTTACTGCACCTGGCCCACCAGGTCTACATCCCCCCTCAGGCCTGTGTTAGTGAGGCGTTACTGCACCTGGCCCACCAGGTCTACATCCCCCCTCAGGCCTGTGTTAGTGAGGCGTTACTGCACCTGGCCCACCAGGTCTACATCCCCCCTCAGGCCTGTGTTAGTGAGGCGTTACTGCACCTGGCCCACCAGGTCTACATCCCCCCTCAGGCCTGTGTTAGTGAGGCGTTACTGCACCTGGCCCACCAGGTCTACATCCCACCTCAGGCCTGTGTTAGTGAGGCGTTACTGCACCTGGCTGACCAGATTACTAACGTGGAGAAAAAACACCCTGACTCCCTGCTCATTGTTCTTGGGGACTTCAACAGAGCAAACCTCAGCCACGAACTCCCAAAGTATAGGCAGCATATTAAGTGTCCCACCAGGGACACAAATATACTGGACCACTGCTATACTACATTAAAGGACTCCTATCGCTCTGTCCCACGTGCAGCCTTGGGACTCTCTGATCACTGTCTGGTTCATCTTGTCCCCACATACAGGCAGAAACTAAAATCTGTTAAACCTGTTGTAAAGAGGGTGAAAAGATGGACCAACGAGTCAAAGCTGGATTTACAGGCCTGCTTTGACTGTACTGATTGGAGTGTTTTTGAGGCTGCAGCCACGGATCTGGACCAACTAACTGACACTGTGACATCTTACATCAGTTTTGTGAGGACATGTGTGTGCCGACAAAAACCTTCTGTACATTCAACAATCAAAAACCCTGGTTCACAGCCAGACTCAGGCAGCTCCGTCAGTCCAAAGAGGAGGCCTTCAGAAGTGGGGACAGAGTCCTGTACAACCAGGCCAGGACACACTGACCAAAGAGATCAGAGCAGCTAAGAGGAGCTATGCTAATAAGCTGGAAAGCAGCTTTTTAAACAACGATCCTCGGTCAGTGTGGAGAGGCCTGCAGACTCTCACTAACTACAGGAGACCATCCCCAACACTGCTGGTTCTCAACGGCTGGCTGACGAGCTGACAGCTTTTACTGTAGTTTTGAAAAGGCCACAGTCACACCCCTCCCCCACACCATCTCACCAACTCACACCTCAGTCAGTCACCTCCCCCTCTCTGACCCCCCACCTGCACTCACGATCTGTGAAGTGGATGTGCGCCAGCTCTTCCAGAGGCAGAAGACCAGGAAGGCTCCTGGCCCAGACGGTGTGTCTCCATCCTGCCTGAAAATCTGTGCAGACCAGCTGGCCCCCATCTTCACCCAGATCTTCAACAGATCTCTGGAGCTATCTGAAGTTCCCTCCTGCTTCAAACGCTCCACAGTCATCCCAGTCCCCAAAAAACCCTCCATCTCTGGACTAAATGACTACAGGCCTGTCGCCCTGACATCTGTAGTCATGAAGTCCTTTGAAAGACTGGTGTTGGCCCACCTGAAGAACATCACAGTCCCCTTGCTGGACCCCCTGCAGTTTGCCTACAGGGCTAAAAGGTCGGTGGATGATGCAGTCAACTTGGGACTGCATTACATCCTGCAACACCTCGACTCCCCAGGGGCATATGCAAGGGTCCTGTTTGTGGACTTCAGCTCGGCGTTCAACACCATCATCCCGGACATCCTCAGCACCAAACTCTCCCAGCTCACTGTGCCAGCCTCCACCTGTCAGTGGATCACAAACTTCCTGACTGACAGGAGTCAGCAGGTGAGGCTGGGGAACATCACATCCAACACTCGGACTATTAGCACTGGCGCCCCCCAGGGGTGTGTGCTCTCCCCACTGCTTTTCTCCCTCTACACCAATGACTGCACCTCAGGAGACCCATCTGTCAAACTCCTGAAGTTCGCTGACGACACAACCGTCATCGGCCTCATCCGGGACGGTGATGAGTCAGCCTACAGACGGGAGGTGGATCAGCTGGCTCTCTGGTGCAGTCAGAACAACCTTGAGCTCAACACGCTCAAAACTGTGGAGATGAAAGTGGACTTCAGGAAGAGACCCCCCACTCTTTCCTCCATCACCATACTCAACAGCCCTGTGTCTGCTGTGGAATCCTTCAGGTTTCTGGGATCCACTATATCCCAGGACCTGAAGTGGGAGCCCAACACAGACTCCATCATTAAAAGCCCAGCAGAGACTGTACTTCCTGCGCCAGCTCAGGAAGCTCAACCTGCCTAAGGAGCTGCTGGTCCACTTCTACACAGCCATCATCCAGTCTGTCCTCTGCACGTCCATCACTGTCTGTTTGGATCTGCCACCAAAAAGGACCGGAGCAGACTACAACGGACAGTTAGGACTGCAGAAAGGATCATCGGTGCAAACCTGCCCTCCGTCCATGACTTATACACCTCCAGAGTCAGGAAGCGGGCAGGAACCATCACTGCAGACCCTTCTCACCCCGGACACAACCTGTTCCAGCTTCTGCCCTCTGGTAGGCGCTACAGAGCACTGTTCGCCAAAACCAACAGATTCAGGAACAGTTTCTACCCACAAGCCATCTCTCTGATGAACAGCTGACTCCTGACCCACAGTGTCAGGCTCAGTTCTGGTCAATAACACTGTAACACGTCTATACAGCAACTGTATCATTCCCACTCTCACATCTCACTTATTATTATTTATTCATCATTCTCATTTTCTCACAGTTCATACTGTTCATACTGTTCATATTGTAATATAATAACATAATACTATTTTAACCCAGTACCCTTGCACTACGCACATTTAAATAATTGTA
Source organism: Etheostoma spectabile (assembly GCF_008692095.1). Lineage (NCBI taxonomy): Eukaryota > Metazoa > Chordata > Actinopteri > Perciformes > Percidae > Etheostoma > Etheostoma spectabile. Next base: position 4,977 of record NW_022603902.1, on the reverse strand, counting down.
TTTCACTGCACTCATGCCTCTATATTGTTTCTGTTTAGAGTGTGTATATATTAGTGTGTATATATTGTGTATATATTAGTGTGTATATTATATGTATATATTGTGTATATATTAGTGTGTATATTTCTGTTTTGGTTGATATGTATGTGTAAGCACAGTGTGAGCAATGCTCCAAAGACAAATTCCTCGTATGTGTCCTCATACCTGGCGAATAAAGCTGATTCTGATTCTGATTCTGATTCTGATCTTTATAAACACAACAACCTCATCTTCATCTTTATAAACACAACAACCTCATCTTCATCTTTATAAACACAACAACCTCATCTTCATCTTTATAAACACAACAACCTCATCTTCATCTTTATAAACACAACAACCACAGCTTCATCTAGGGATTATGGGTAATGTAGTTCACTGTGAGTTGAAAGGCTATGTTGGAGACGTGGCAGCGGACTGATTCAGGATGTGAGAGATCTGGCACACACACACACACACACACACACACACAGACACACACACACAGACACACACACACATACACACACACACAGACACACACACACACACACACAGACACACACACAGACACACAGACACACACACACACACACTCTCAGATGTGAGAGATCTGGCACACACATGTGAACCTGAACCCGAACTCTCATTCCTGTCTCCACACTTCCTGTTCTAGTTAACAAAATAAAGGTCAAAGATAAAAACACAAACTGAGAGACATTGAACAGAATATACTTATACACACACACACACACACACACACACACACACACACAACACACACACACACACACAGATGGAAACACACACAGATACACACACAGACACACACTTAAAAACAAAACTTGATTGACACATGTTGGGCCAATCAGGTGGGGGGAATGTTAGAAAGGTTTGGCAGGTGGGAAGTCTGTTAGACTGACCTGGGGGGGGGCAGCAGCTCCACCCTCCTTCATCATCATCAGCAGTAGCAGCAGCACCATCTTCATCCTCATCATCTTCAGGACCTTCTTCTTCATCATCATCATCAGCATCTTATTCTTCATCTTCTTGTTCTTCAGCTTCAGAGACTACATGGTCACAAGTGGACTCACTTAGTCTGAGAAATGACCCAAAACCAGTCAGTCAGATACTCAGTCAGTCAGTCAGTCAGTCAGATACTCAGTCAGATACTCAGTCAGTCAGATACTCAGTCAGTCAGTCAGTCAGTCAGTCAGATACTCAGTCAGTCAGATACTCAGTCAGATACTCAGTCAGTCAGTCAGTCAGTCAGTCAGATACTCAGTCAGTCAGTCAGATACTCAGCCAGATACTCAGTCAGTCAGTCAGATACTCAGTCAGTCAGTCAGATACTCAGTCAGTCAGTCAGATACTCAGCCAGATACTCAGTCAGTCAGTCAGATACTCAGTCAGTCAGTCAGTCAGATACTCAGTCAGATACTCAGTCAGTCAGTCAGTCAGTCAGTCAGATACTCAGTCAGTCAGTCAGTCAGATACTCAGTCAGTCAATCAGTCAGTCAGATACTCAGTCAGTCAGTCAGTCAGTCAGTCAGATACTCAGTCAGATACTCAGTCAGTCAGATACTCAGTCAGTCAGTAAGATACTCAGTCAGTCAGATACTCAGTCAGTCAGATACTCAGTCAGATACTTAGTCAGTCAGTCAGACCCGGCGGCGGGGGAGGCTGAGAGAAGTTCCCCGGAGAGAGGAGACCCGGCGGCGGGGGGAGGCTGGGAGAAGTTCCCCGGAGAGAGGAGACCCGGCGGCGGGGGGAGGCTGGAGAAGTTCCCCGGAGAGAGGAGACCCGGCGGCGGGGGGAGGCTGGGAGAAGTTCCCCGGAGAGAGGACCCGGCGGCGGGGAGGCTGGGAGAAGTTGCCCGGAGAGAGGAGACCCGCGGCGGGGGGAGGCTGGGAGAAGTTCCCGGAGAGGACCCGGCGGCGGGGAGGCTGGGAGAAGTTCCCCGGAGAGAGGAGACCCGGTGGCGGGGGAGGCTGGGAGAAGTTCCCCGGAGAGGACCCGCGGCGGGGAGGCTGGGAGAAGTTCCCCGGAGAGAGGAGACCCGGCGGCGGGGGGGGAGGCTGGGAGAAGTTCCCCGAGAGAGGAGACCCGGCGGCGGGGGGAGGCTGGAGAAGTTCCCCGGAGAGAGGAGACCCGGCGGCGGGGGGGGGAGGCTGGGAGAAGTTCCCCGGAGAGAGAGGCGAGAGTTGCGGGTAGAAACGTGTCAAAACAGCAGCGCGTCCTGACCCGAGACGCACGAAATCCCGACCTGTCTGTCGTCCTGCCTGTCTGTCTCTCTGTCTGTCTCTCTGTCTTCCTGTCTGTCTCTCCGGTTCAGGTCCGTGTTCGGCTCCAGAACAAAGTGAAGAAGGAAGTTCCAGGTCCGCTCGCTGCGGCAGAGGGGCTGGTCCGGAGGGGCGGGGTCAGGTGTGTGTGTGTGTGTGTGTGTGTGTGTGAACTTAAACTTCATTCTCAGATATTACCATTAAAATAAGACATCTTTTTAACAGTGACATCATATTCAGGATTCCTGTTTTTATCAACATGTTTTTCTCTTATTTTGAAAGTTTTTAAATCGTTTTCCAGTTTTCTTGGGAATCTTCTGTTGGATCTTGAACTCAGAACTTATTCAGACTCCTAACTTTTACCCAGACTGCACTCTGTTCTGGATCGGCTCACACCCAGACCCCGTCCCTGTTGTTGTCTTTCGGGGGCCCTCGGGGGCCCTCTGGCCCAACCTGAGATCCTGCAGGCATCCCATCATGCATCAGGGTTTTCTCCTGGCAGCCGTCCAGCCGCATCGTGTTGCCCAGAGAGACGGACACACACACACACTCACACACACTCCACACACACACACACACACTCACACACACACACACGAGACGAGAGACGGACTTCAGCCGGAGCTGAAGGACGAGGATTAATTACACCTCTGTCCATTCACCTGTCCATCACACACACACACACACACACAGATACACACACACCACACACCACACACAGATACACACACACACACACACACACACCACAGATACACACACACACACACACACACACAGACACAGATTCACACACACACACACACACACACACACAGATAACCCCCCCCCAGAGAGTCAGCATGTTCCCAGACCTCCTGTCTGAATAGAAACAGAAACTCTTCTTTATCCCTGATTGATGACCCCCCCCCATGTATGGATATAGTGTGTCTGCTGCCCCCCCCCCCCCCCATGTGTTGATATAGTGTGTGTTGTGTGTGTGTGTGTGTGGGGTTTCACAGCGAGGTCACCTTTAAACACTCCACACAAATAGACACAATCACCAATCACAGGCACAGATATTACTGAGAAACACACACACACACACTCAGAACACACACACCACAACACACAGACACACACACACACATTAACACACACACACACTCAGACCCACCCACACACATTAAAACACACTCAGACACACACACACATCTGAAATGATTTCCATCTTCTGTTATATTTGTGATGAGCAACTTTATTATTTATCTGTATAAATGCACATAATATAATATAATACAATATAAATATATTATAATAAATGTATATTATAATATACATATATTATAATATACATTTATTATAATATACATATGTTACAATATAAATATATTATAATATATTTATATTGTAATATATTATGTGTATATAAAATGCTCCTCCTTGATGTAACCCCTGGTCTGTTCCAGGGAAGGAGATCCAGACGTGGACCACAGACTTCCCAGAGTCCGGCATGTGGAGCCTTTCCTTACTGTCTCAGCGCCACCCAGCCCGTCTGGGGGGACAGCATGGACCACGCTGGGCGGTCCTGAATCCTGGGACCCAGCAGTCGGCCCAGATACCGGATCCCATCTCCGGTAAACCTCTACCTCTCATGCAGGTACTCGTCGGGATTGCTAAAGGGTCCGATCTGTCCCGGACCCCCCTCACGTCTGCAAGCCCGTCTCAGTATCAGAGCTCCTCCGTCTGACACGTGGTTCAGAACTGGACCGGAAGAAACTGGGGGGGATTTATACACCGCCCTCATCCCTAACATCTCCACAGCTGTAGTCCTAACATCTCCACAACTGTAGTAACATCTCCTCAGCTGTAGTCCTAACATCTCCACAGCTGTAGTCCTAACATCTCCACAGCTGTAGTCCTAACATCTCCACAACTGTAGTCCTAACATCTCCACAGCTGTAGTAACATCTCCACAACTGTAGTAACATCTCCTCAGCTGTAGTCCTAACATCTCCACAGCTGTAGTCCTAACATCTCCACAGCTGTAGTCCTAACATCTCCACAGCTGTAGTCCTAACATCTCCACAGCTGTAGTCCTAACATCTCCTCAGCTGTAGTCCTAACATCTCCTCAGCTGTAGTCCTAACATCTCCACAGCTGTAGTCCTAACATCTACACAGCTGTAGTCCTAACATCTACACAGCTGTAGTAACATCTCCACAGCTGTAGTTCTAACATCTCCACAGCTGTAGTCCTATCATCTACACAGCTGTAGTCCTAACATCTCCACAGCTGTAGTAACATCTCCACAGCTGTAGTCCTAACATCTCCACAGCTGTAGTTCTAACATCTCCACAGCTGTAGTCCTAACATCTCCACAGCTGTAGTAACATCTCCACAGCTGTAGTCCTAACATCTACACAGCTGTAGTCCTAACATCTACACAGCTGTAGTAACATCTCCACAGCTGTAGTCCTAACATCTTCACAACTGTAGTCCTAACATCTCCACAGCTGTAGTTCTAACATCTCCACAGCTGTAGTCCTAACATCTCCACAGCTGTAGTAACATCTCCACAGCTGTAGTCCTAACATCTACACAGCTGTAGTCCTAACATCTACACAGCTGTAGTAACATCTCCACAGCTGTAGTCCTAACATCTCCACAGCTGTAGTCCTAACATCTCCACAGCTGT
>NW_022603901.1:0-2211 GCF_008692095.1 Etheostoma spectabile | reverse complement strand
ATATATTATAATATCTAAAGGTTTTTCTGACAGTGATGTGTAGATGGACTAATCCTCCCTGTCTCCCTCCCCCCTCCCTGTCTCCCCCCCCCCCCCCCCCCCCCCTCCCCAGACAGCAGGGATGGGTGGAGTGGATCTGGGGGTCTGCTCAGTAACCCCGGCTTCATGAACATGGTGAGACCTCCAGGTGTTTTCTCTGTTTTCTTTGCTGTTTCTTCCTGTTTGATGTCGGCTCCGTGAGTTTGAATAAAGTTTGATTGAATGTGTGGACGTGTCTCTGCAGGCGTCCTCTCTGATGAACAATCCCCAGGTTCAGCAGCTGTAAGTTCATTTTAGTTTTAGTGTCTGTCTCTCTGTCTGTCTCTCAATCTGTCCCTGTGTCTCTCTCTCTCTGTTTGTTTCTCGCTCTGCCCGTGTCTCTCTATATCCTCCTGTCTGTCTGTCCTCCTGTCTGTCTGCTCTGTCCTCCTGTCTGTCTGCTCTGTCCTCCTGACTCTCCTCTCTGTCTCCTCTGTCCTGTCTCTGTCTCCTCTGTTCTCCTGACTCTGTCTCCTCTGTCCTCCTGACTGTCCTGTCTGTCTCCTCTGTCCTGTCTCTGTCTCCTCTGTTCTCCTGACTCTGTCTCCTCTGTCCTCCTGACTGTCCTGTCTGTCTCTTCTGTCCTGTCTCGGTCTCCTCTCTCCTCCTGTCTCTCTGTCCTCCTGTCTGTCTCCTCTGTACTCCTGTCTGTCTCCTCTGTCCTCCTGACTGTCCTGTCTGCCTCTTCTGTCCTCCTGTCTCTCTGTCCTCCTGTCTGTCTGTCCTCCTGTCTCTCTGTCCTCCTGTCTGTCTCCTGTACTCCTGACTGTCCTGTCTGTCTCCTCTGTCCTGTCTCTGTCTCCTCTGTCCTCCTGTCTGTCTCCTCTGTCCTCCTGACTGTCCTGTCTCTCTTCTGTCCTGTCTCGGTCTCCTCTGTCCTCCTGTCTGTCTCCTCTGTCCTCCTGACTGTCCTGTCTGTCTCCTCTGTCCGGTCTCTGTCTCCTCTGTCCTCCTGTCTGTCTCCTCTGTCCTGTCTCGGTCTCCTCTGTCCTCCTGTCTGTCTCCTCTGTACTCCTGACTGTCCCGCCCTTCTCCTCTGTCCTCCTGTCCCTCTGTTTCTCTGTCCTCCTGTTTCTCTGTCCTCCTGTCTCTGTCCTCCTCTGTCCTCCTGACTGTCCTGTCTGCCTCTTCTGTCCTCCTGTCTCTCTGTCCTCCTGTCTGTCTGTCCTCCTGTCTCTCTGTCCTCCTGTCTGTCTCCTGTACTCCTGACTGTCCTGTCTGTCTCCTCTGTCCTGTCTCTGTCTCCTCTGTCCTCCTGTCTGTCTCCTCTGTCCTCCTGACTGTCCTGTCTCTCTTCTGTCCTGTCTCGGTCTCCTCTGTCCTCCTGTCTGTCTCCTCTGTCCTCCTGACTGTCCTGTCTGTCTCCTCTGTCCGGTCTCTGTCTCCTCTGTCCTCCTGTCTGTCTCCTCTGTCCTGTCTCGGTCTCCTCTGTCCTCCTGTCTGTCTCCTCTGTACTCCTGACTGTCCCGCCCTTCTCCTCTGTCCTCCTGTCCCTCTGTTTCTCTGTCCTCCTGTTTCTCTGTCCTCCTGTCTCTGTCCTCCTGTCCCTCTGTTTCTCTGTCCTCCTGTCTCTCTGTCCTCCTGTCCCTCTGTCCACTAAACCCTGATTTGTGTCCTCCAGGATGTCGGGGATGATGTCCGGTGCGTACGGAGGGATGCCTGCAGCAGCAGGCGGGGGGGCAGGAGGGATGGGGGCAGACGTAGGGGGGTCCGGAGCGGGACTCGGGGGACTCGGAGGACTCGGAGACTCGGGGCAACCTGGGAGGACTCTGGGGGCGGCGTGGCACCGGGGGCGTCTGCAGCTCCTGGAGCCGGAGATCTATCAGGACTCATCCAGGCGTACGTAGCTCAGCGTTATCTCTTATATTATATATATATATATATATTAATATGTTATAATATATATATATATATATATATATATATATATATATATATATATATATATATCTATATTAATATGTTATAATATATATATATATTAATATGTATAATATATATATATATATAGTATAACATATTAATATATAGATATATATATATATATATATATATGAATATGTTATTATATATATAGATATATATATATATATATATATATTAATATGTTATTATATATATATATATATATAT
>NW_022603900.1:0-3149 GCF_008692095.1 Etheostoma spectabile | reverse complement strand
GTTTAATTTTGCTTCTGTTGCCTGTGAACAAAGAGTATTTTACGATTATAAAATCACTGTTTATTTACATGGAGTCTGGTGGGTAGAGCAAACGCAATTTCACAGAAGACCAAGAGACTGGATCACATCACTCCAGTTCTCACTAAGACCAAGAGACTGGATCACATCACTCCAGTTCTCACTAAGACCAAGAGACTGGATCACATCACTCCAGTCCTCACTAAGACCAAGAGACTGGATCACAACACTCCAGTCCTCACTAAGACCAAGAGACTGGATCACATCACTCCAGTTCTCACTAAGACCAAGAGACTGGATCACAACACTCCAGTCCTCACTAAGACCAAGAGACTGGATCACATCCCTCCAGTCCTCACTAAGACCAAGAGACTGGATCACATCACTCCAGTCCTCACTAAGACCAAGAGACTGGATCACATCACTCCAGTCCTCACTAAGACCAAGGGACTGGATCACATCACTCCAGTCTACTGGATCACATCACTCCAGTTCTCACTAAGACCAAGAGACTGGATCACATCACTCCAGTTTCTCACTAAGACCAAGAGACTGGATCACATCACTCCAGTCCTCACTAAGACCAAGAGACTGGATCACATCCCTCCAGTTCTCACTAAGACCAAGAGACTGGATCACATCACTCCAGTTCTCACTAAGACCAAGAGACTGGATCACATCACTCCAGTCCTCACTAAGACCAAGAGACTGGATCACAACACTCCAGTCCTCACTAAGACCAAGAGACTGGATCACATCACTCCAGTTCTCACTAAGACCAAGAGACTGGATCACAACACTCCAGTCCTCACTAAGACCAAGAGACTGGATCACATCCCTCCAGTCCTCACTAAGACCAAGAGACTGGATCACATCACTCCAGTCCTCACTAAGACCAAGAGACTGGATCACATCACTCCAGTCCTCACTAAGACCAAGGGACTGGATCACATCACTCCAGTCTACTGGATCACATCACTCCAGTTCTCACTAAGACCAAGAGACTGGATCACATCACTCCAGTTCTCACTAAGACCAAGAGACTGGATCACATCACTCCAGTCCTCACTAAGACCAAGAGACTGGATCACATCCCTCCAGTCCTCACTAAGACCAAGAGACTGGATCACATCACTCCAGTCCTCACTAAGACCAAGAGACTGGATCACATCACTCCAGTCCTCACTAAGACTAAGAGACTGGATCACATCACTCCAGTTCTCACTAAGACCAAGAGACTGGATCACAACACTCCTGTCCTCACTAAGACCAAGAGACTGGATCACATCACTCCAGTTCTCACTAAGACCAAGAGACTGGATCACATCACTCCAGTTCTCACTAAGACCAAGAGACTGGATCACATCACTCCAGTCCTCACTAAGACCAAGAGACTGGATCACATCCCTCCAGTCCTCACTAAGACCAAGAGACTGGATCACATCACTCCAGTCCTCACTAAGACCAAGAGACTGGATCACATCACTCCAGTCCTCACTAAGACCAAGAGACTGGATCACATCACTCCAGTCCTCACTAAGCCCAAGAGACTGGATCACATCCCTCCAGTTCTCAAGTCTTTACACTGGCTTCCTGTACCTCAAAGAATTGATTTCAAAGTACTTTTGCTAGTTTATAAATCACTTAACGGTTTAGGACCAAAATACACATCGGATCTGCTACTACACTATGACCCCCCCCCAGACCTCTCAGGTCATCTGGGACAGGTCTACTTTCTGTCCCCAGAGTCAGAACCAAATTGGGGAGGGGGGGGGGGGGGGATTTTTGACATGAATACAGCGATGTCTTTGATTTCTTCTTCATGTTATCAATCAGCTGTTGCAGGGTTTTAGTAATGGTGTAAAATTCTGACAAAGCTCTGGGTTCAAAAACCAAGAATAAAATACCCCATCCTGAAAATATGGAAGCCTTCTTTTATCTCCTTAGTTTAAAAGTTTAAAAAAAAAAAAAAGTAACTCCTACTCTGTTAAATCTCAAGTGGACAACGTGTTTCTGGTGTTTTTGGAGAACTCTCTCTGCATCAACCTACCCGAGTTCTGCCGAGCGGCACGCAAGCGCCTTTAAGAAAGAAGATATGTAACTCCGTGATATTTGGCTCGGACACAACCCCGCTCTCTCATTTTACATTTCAGGCATTTCGCTGACACTCGTTCTCCCAAATGACCCCCCCCCCCCCCCCCCCCCCCCCCCCCCCCCGGGAGGGAAACAGGGGAATCAGATGAACACATGTCATGTTGTTCTGGGAACGCCGGAGGATTTCAGTCTCGCTGGAAGACGTGCGGGAGATCACGGCGGACGTAATCCGACTTCATTCATCGACACCTTCTGCTAGGCGACGGGCTGACAGAATACCATCGAGACGACCGAGAAACACGGAAGTTCATTAGTGAAAATATTATTAAAGTTATTAACTTTAAACTGTCCGTCCTGGGGACAGATGTCGGGCTATACCATGTCAGAAAATAGTGACAAATGTCCTTCTTAGTTTCTCCGAGGTCAAAGATTACACCTTTACAGGGTTTAATTCTTGCGTTGTCTTCCCGTCAAAATTGAAAATTAATATTTTTCGGGGCTTTTCCGAGGTTTTTGTTGCTTTGTCTGATTTATTTGTCACTTTTTCCCGCTTTTGGGTTTAAAAAAAAAAACCTGAGCTGGTTTAATAACAGTTTTTTTTTAATTTTTATTCTTGGAATTCATGGTCAACAAACCTCATTTATATCAAATTGTACGTGCGTTTCTAGTTAAAAAGGCAGAAATTATAAAAGTATTTTGACAAATAGTTAAGATCAGAGGATGTTGAGTGGATCATAGATGGGTCTAGTCTAGTCCGGATACTGTTTGGAAACCATTAAACAAAACAATTAAAATGCTTAAAGACTAAATAAAAAAATAAAAAAAATTCAATGAAAGTAATGTTGTATGGAATCATCCGTGTTATTTTTGGGCAACTCGGTTGAAAGAAATCCATATTTCTGGTATAAAACACTTAGAAACGGGTCAATTAGACCCGAGGACAACACGAGGGTTAACAATAGGTTATGTTTAATTGGGAAGTACAACCCCACGTTGGGAAAGACATTACATCCCAGTTGCCCGTTCATAAGTCATCA
>NW_022603899.1:0-18829 GCF_008692095.1 Etheostoma spectabile | reverse complement strand
TAATTTTAAAACTGTACATTAGAATGCTCTGAAATTACCTGAGAGACACAGTGGATAGGTGATGTCTCCGGCTGACTTAGAATGAAGATGGCATAATGTCAGGATTACTTTTTAGAGTAGCCTGAAAGATTGAAAAATATGCCTTTAACAATCTAAGAAATATTAAAATTATACTATGTATTAGACATTGTAGGCTTTATTTTTAAAATCCTACATCAGAATGCTCTGAATTTACCTGAGAGACACAGTGGATAGGTGATGTCTCCCCCAGACTTGGAATGAAGCTGGAATAACGTCAGGATTTCCTTTTTAGAGTAGCCTGAAAAAGAGAAAATAATGCCTTTAACCGCCTGAAAAAACTTCAATATAGCTTTACTTTTAAGCCCTTAGTTTTAGAATCCTAAATCAGAATGCTCTGAAACTACCTGAGAGACCCACTGGATAGGTGATGTCTCCCCCAGACTTGGACAGAAGCTGGAATAACGTCAGGATTCCTTTTTAGAGTAGCCTGAAAAAGAGAAAATAATGCATTTAATAGCCTGAAAAAGATTAAAATTATACTATGTATTAGACATTGTAGGCTTTATTTTTAAAATCCTACATCAAAATGCTCTGAAATCACCTGAGAGACACAGGGGATAGGTGATGTCTCTCCCAGACTTGGAATTTAAGCCCTTAATTTTTAAACTGTACATCAGAATGCTCTGAAATTACCTGAGAGACACAGTGGATAGGTGATGTCTTTCCCAAACTTGGAATAAAGCTGAAATAACGTTAGGATTCCTTTTTAGAGTAGCCTGAAAAAGAGAAAAATTTGCCTTTAACAGCCTGAAAAAGATTAAAATTACACTATGTATTAGACATTGTAGGCTTTATTTTTAAACTCCTACATCAGAATGATCTGAAATTACCTGAGAGACACTGGATAGGTAATGTCTCCTCCAGACTTGGAAGAATGAAGCTGGAATAACGTCAGGATTATTTTTAGAGTAGCCTGAAAAAGAGCAAAATATGCATTTAACATCCTGAAAAAACGTAAATATAGCTTTACTTTTAAGCCCTGTATTTTAAAACCGTACATAAGAATGCTCTGAAATTACCTGAGAGAACAGTGGATAGTTGATGCCCCCCCAGACTGGAACCAAAGCTGGAATAACGTCAGGATTCCTTTTTAGAGTTGCCTGAAAAGAGAAAATAACGCATTTAATTGCCTAAAAAAGATTTAAATTATACTATGTATTAGACATTGTAGGCTTTATTTTAAAATCCTACATCAGAATGCTCTGAAGTTACCTGAGAGAAACAATGGATAGGTGATTTCCCCCACACTTTGAATGAAGCTGGAATAACGTCAGGATTCCTTTTTAGAGTAGTCTGAAAAGAGGAAAAATATGCCTTTAACAGCCTGAGAAATATTAAAATTATACTATGTATTAGACATTGTAGGCTTATTTTAAAATCCTACATCAAAATGCTCTGAAATTACCTGAGAGACACAGTGGAAGGTGATGTGTCCACCAGACTTGGAATGAACCTGGAATAATATCAGGATTCCTTTTTAGAGTAGTCTGAAAAAGAGGAAAAATATGCATTTAACAGCCTGAAAAACATCAATATAGCCATACCTTTAAGCCTTCATTTTAAAACTGTACATCAGAATGCTCTGAAATTACCTAGGGCACAATGGATAGATGTTGTCTCCACCAGACTTGGAATGAAGCTGGAATAATATCAGGAGTCCTTTTTAGAGTAGCCTGAAAAAGAGGAAAATATGCCTTAACAGACTGAAAAAGATAAAGTTATACTATGTATTAGACATTGTAGGCTTTATTTTTAAAATCCTACATCAGAATGCTCTGAAATTACCTGAGAGACACAGGGGATAGGTGATGTCTCTCCCAGACTTGGAATGAAGCTGGAATAACGTCAGGATTCCTTTTTAGAGTAGCCTGAAAAAGAGAAAATAATGCATTTAATAGCCTGAAAAAGATTAAAATTATACTATGTATTAGACATTGTAGGCTTTATTTTTAAAATCCTACATCAAAATGCTCTGAAATCACCTGAGAGACACAGGGGATAGGTGATGTCTCTCCCAGACTTGGAATGAAGCTGGAATAACGTCAGGATTCCTTTTTAGAGTAGCCTGAAAAAGAGAAAAATATGCTTTTAACAGCCTGAAAAAACATCAATATAGCCATACCTTTAAGCCCTTAATTTTAAAACTGTACATCAGAATGCTCTGAAATTACCTGAGGGACACAACGGATAGGTGATGTCTCTCCCAGACTTGGAATGAAGCTGAAATAACGTCAGGATTCCTTTATAGAGTAGCTTGAAAAAGAGAAAAATATGCTTTTAACAGCCTGAAAAAACATCAATATAGCCATACCTTTAAGCCTTTAATTTTAAAACTGTACATCAGAATGCTCTGAAATTACCTGAGGGACACAATGGATAGGTGATGTCTCTCCCAACCTTGGAATGAAGCTGAAATGACGTCAGGATTCCTTTTTAGAGTAGCTTGAAAAAGAGAAAAAAATGCCTTTAACAGCCTGAAAAAACGTCAATATAGTTTTACTTTTAAGCCCTTAATTTTAAAACCGTACATCAGAATACTCTGAAATTACCTGAGAGACACAGTGGATAGGTGATTTCTCTCCCAACCTTGGAAAGAAGCTGGAATAACGTCAGGATTCCTTTTTAGAGTAGCCTGAAAAAGAGAAAAATATGCATTTAATAGCCTGAAAAATATTTAAATTATACTATGTATTAGACATTTTAGGCTTTATTTTTAAAATCCTACATCAGAATGCTCTGAACTTACCTGAGAGACACACTGGATAGGTGATGTCTCCCGCAGACTTAGAATGAAGCTGGAATAACGTCAGGATTCCTTTTTAGAGTAGCCTGAAAAAGAGAAAATAATTACTTTAACCACCTGAAAAATTGTCAATAGAGCTATACTTTTAAGTCCTTAATTTTAAAACTGTACATCAGAATGCTCTGAAAGTACTTGAGAGACACAGTGGATAGGTGATGCCTCCCCCAGACTTGGAATGAAGCTGGAATAACATCAGGATTTCTTTTTAGAGTCGCCTGAAAAAGAGAAAAATATGCATTTAACAGCCTGAAAAAACGTCAATATAGCTTTACTTTTAAGCCCTTAATTTTTAAACCGTACATCAGAATGCTCTGAAATTACCTGACAGCCACAGTGGATAGGTGTTGTCTCCCTCAGACTTAGAATGAAGCTGGAATACCATCAGGATTCCTTTTTAGAGTAGCCTGAAAAAGAGGAAATAATGCCTTTAACCGCCTGAAAAAACGTCAATAGAGCTGTACTTTTCAGCCTTTAATTTTCAAAACGTACATCAGAATGCTCTGAAATTACCTGACAGCCACAGTGGATAGGTGTTGTCTCCCTCAGACTTGGAATGAAGCTGGAATAACGTCAGGATTCCTTTTTAGAGTAGCCTGAAAAAGAGAAAATAATGCATTTAATAGCCTGAAAAAGATTTAAATTATACTATGTAAGAGACATTGTAGGCGTTATTTTTAAAATCCTAAATAAAAATGCTCTGAAATAACCAGAGAGACACACTGGATAGGTGATGCCTCCCCCAGACTTGGAATGAAGCTGGAATAAAGTCAGGATTCCTTTTTAGAGTAGCCTGAAAAAGAGAAAATAATGCATTTAATAGCCTGAAAAATATTTAAATTATACTATGTATTAGACATTGTAGGCTTAATTTTTAAAATCCTACATCAGAATGCTCTGAACTTACCTGAGAGACACACTGGATAGGTGATGTCTCCCGCAGACTTAGAATGAAGCTGGAATAACGTCAGGATTCCTTTTTAGAGTAGCCTGAAAAAGAGAAAATAATTCCTTTAACCGCCTGAAAAATTGTCAATAGAGCTATACTTTTAAGTCCTTAATTTTAAAACTGTACATCAGAATGCTCTGAAATTACCTGACAGCCACAATGGATAGGTGTTGTCTCCCTCAGACTTAGAATGAAGCTGGAATACCATCAGGATTCCTTTTTAGAGTAGCCTGAAAAAGAGGAAATAATGCCTTTAACCGCCTGAAAAAACGTCAATAGAGCTGTACTTTTAAGCCCTTAATTTTCAAACCGTACATCAGAATGCTCTGAAATTACCTGACAGCCACAATGGATAGGTGTTGTCTCCCTCAGACTTGGAATGTTGTGGGTCTGCTGCCTTTCCTGTTCCATTCCCCCTCCTTTCCCCAGTGTGTCTGTGTTGTCTGTCCACCACTTGAGGGCGTCCTAGAGGTACACGGTCTACCAGCTCAGCTGCACCACATCACCATCATCTGTCTACCAGCACAGCTGCGTCTCATCACCATCACTGCAGTATTTATACCCGGGCTGACCACCTCTTCAGCGCCAGTTCGTTACATACTCCCAAGTGATGCTGAGTTCCGTCTCTGCTCTGTGCAGCTTCCCCGGATTGGATTCCCACCTACACCTTCACCGTTGCCTGTTCCTTGGTTATTGTGTGTTTTTTGGATTAAACATTTTTTGTTACTCTTTTTTGTGTTCCTGTGTTGTTCTGTGTCCGGGTCCGACTGAAACCCTAACAGAACGAACTGGCCATATGGACCCCGCGGAGACACCACAGGATATCAGCGGGGAGGGCGCCCAGCGGGCTCTTCACTCTCAAGGACTCCTGCTCGGACAACATGACCGGCTTCTCCACACGTTGTTGGAGAACAACCAGCTGCTCATCGCCCAAGTCACCAAACTAACTGAGCAGGTAGATAAACTGTCTGTCACTCCCTCTGCCTCACAGCCTGTTCCACCTGCCCCCCCAGTCATGACTGCTGCTCATCTTCACCGCGAGCCTCCCATCTGCTCGCCTGAACCTTTCTGGAGATTTGGACAAATGCCGGGGGTTTCTTCTGCAGTGTGGACTCATATTCCGCCAACGCCCGCTGTCCTTCGCTTCGGACGCGTCCAAGGTACATTACGTCATAGGATTACTCAGGGGCAGAGCACTAGCTTGGGCAGAAGCAGTGTGTACTAGCCGTCTCACTACTGAGATCTCTTTTAAAGACTTTGCTGCGGATTTAACCACTGTTTTTGACCACCCGGACTATATTGGGTGTGCAGCTAAGCGGTTGCTTAGCCTCCGTCAAGGAGCAGACACTGTGGCAGACTACTCGGTGGCATTCCGGACGCTGGCTACTGATTCCGGCTGGAACAAGGAAGCACTACGTGGGGTTTTTGTTAATGGATTATGTGACACAAATAAGGATGAACTAGCACTCCGGGATGAGCCCGACTCCCTTAATAACCTTGTTTCATTAGCCATTAAACTCGACAACAGGTGGCGAGAGAGACGACGCGAGACAGGCAGCCGGCCGGATCCCGTCAGACGGACTACTGCTCCGACCAGGCTTCGCCAACCGTCCTCCCCTACGTTTCCAGCTACCTCGCCGGTGGACGCATCCGGGGACTCCGCAGTGGAGGCCATGCAGCTGGGTCACACCCGTCTCTCTCCTGCTGAGAGATGCCGTCGCATACAGGCAGGTGAGTGCCTGTATTGTCGTGATCCCACTCACCGTGTGGCTACGTGTACTATCCGGCCAAAAGACAAGGCTCGTCAGTGAATGTGGGGGTACTGACGAGCCCTATCCCTACTCCTGCACCCACTGCACTTCGTCTCCAGATACCTGCCACCCTTCAATATGAGGACCTTTCACTGCCCGTCGCGGCTCTTATTGATTCGGGTGCTGAGGACAATTTCATGGACGTTAGCCTAGCCGAGCAAGCTGGTTTCCCTACTGTGCCCATAGAGACCCCATTCCGGGTCACCGCCATCGACGGCCATACATTGGCTCATATCACCCACCAGACTGTGCCCGTCACGGTGATCCTGTCCGGGAACCACCGTGAGTCCATCTGTTTTAGGATTATGTCGGCCACTTCCACCCCGCTTATCCTCGGATTCCCGTGGCTTAAGGTACACAACCCCGTCATTGATTGGCAGCGTCTCAGGGTCCTTAGTTGGAGTGACCGCTGTCATTCCGTCTGCCTAGGCTCTGCTGTCCCACCTGCCGAACGTGACCCTGCCACGGCGGAGACACCTTCGGACCTGTCTTCGGTCCCTCCCGACTACATGGGTCTTGCGGAGGTGTTCAGCAAGGCCAAAGCCCTATCGCTTCCTCCCCATAGACCTTATGATTGTGCCATTGAACTGCTCCCCGACGCCCCTTATCCCGCTAGCCGCTTGTTTAGTGTGTCTCGTCCTAAGCGGGAGGCTATGGAGAGGTATATAAGGGAATCCCTATCGTCCGGCATCATCCGTCCTTCTTCATCCCCGGTGGGGGCGGGGTTCTTCTTTGTGGAGAAGAAAGACAAGTCACTGCGCCCCTGTATAGACTATCGGGGGCTCAACAACATTACCATTAAGAATAAATATCCCCTGCCATTGATTAATTCCACCTTTGAGCCTCTGCAGGGCGCCGCTATATCCACCAAACTGGATTTAAGGAACGCTTACCACCTCGTTCGTGTCAGGGAAGGTGACGAGTGGAAGACCGCCTTCAACACTCCTCTGGGGCACTTTGAGTACCTGGTCATGCCATTCGGACTAACTAATGCTCCAGCTGTCTTCCAGGCACTGGTTAATGATGTGTTGAGGGACTTTCTGAACCATTTTGTGGTGGTTTACCTGGATGACATTCTTGTTTTCTCCTCCTCTCTCTCCGAGCATGTGTGTCATGTCCAGCAGGTTCTTCAACGCCTCCTAGAGAACAAGCTGTACGTGAAGGCTGAGAAATGCTCCTTTCACCAGCACTCGGTCCCGTTCTTGGGGTTCGTGATCGAGAGTGGACAGGTTTCGGCTGACCCAGAGAAGACCAAAGCTGTCGCCGACTGGCCCACGCCTACGACACGTAAGCAACTTCAGCGCTTTCTGGGTTTTGCTAATTTCTACCGCAGGTCATACGTGACTTCAGCCGGGTGGCGGTCCCTCTGACTAAGCTCACGTCCCCCAAGATCCCTTTCCACTGGTCTCCTGCTGCTGAACATGCTATGTCGACGTTGAAACGGCTGTTTACTTCGCCTCCTGTACTCAAACACCCCGACTACTCACTCCAGTTTGTGGTGGAGGTTGACGCTTCTGCGTCTGGAGTGGGGGCTATACTGTCTCAACGCTCCACTTCAGACCAGAAGCTCCACCCTTGTGCCTTCATGTCTAAGAAACTGTCCGTTGCCGAGCAGAATTACGACGTGGGGAACCGGGAGCTCCTGGCGGTTAAGCTGGCATTGGAGGAGTGGCGTCACTGGCTCGAGGGTGCGGAGCTGCCGTTCGTAGTGTGGACGGACCACAAAAACCTTGCCTACATCCAATCCACTAAGAGACTGAACTCACGTCAAGCCAGGTGGGCCTTGTTTTTTGGTCGTTTCAATTTTACCCTTACCTACCGGCCAGGTACACGCAATGTTAAACCCGACGCTCTGTCACGTCTGTTTGACCGCACCGAGGACTCTTCCGAGCTGGAATCGGTGCTGTCACCCTCTCGGGTTGTTGCCGCCGTACGCTGGGAGATCGAATCTCTGGTGAAAGCCGCCCAAGCTACGGATCCTGGTCCCGGAGATGGCCCCCCCGATCGACTCTTCGTTCCGCAGCCCGTACGGTCTCAGGTATTACATTGGACACACACTGCTCGTTTTGCCTGCCACCCTGGCGTACAACGTACCCTGACTCTGCTGAGGCGACACTTCTGGGGGCCGTCGGCTGAAGCCGATGTCCGGGCTTACGTGGCGGCCTGCACCGTCTGCGCTCGGGGAAAGGCCTCCCACCAACAGCCTGGTGGTCTGCTGCAGCCACTCCCGGTCCCCAGCCGTCCCTGGTCACACGTGGCCCTGGATTTTGTCACGGGCTTGCCCGTTTCTGGAGGTAATGACACTATTTTCACTGTCGTGGACAGGTTCTCTAAATCTGTCCATTATGTTGCATTACCTAAATTACCTACCGCCAGTGAAACGGCTGACCTCGTTGTCCAACATGTTTTCCGTCTCCATGGAATTCCTGTGGACATTGTGTCTGATCGAGGCCCACAATTCATTTCCAGGGTGTGGAAGGAATTTTGTTCTGCCCTAGGTGCGACCGTCAGCCTCTCTTCTGGATTCCATCCTCAATCCAACGGTCAAACCGAAAGGGCCAACCAAGACCTGGAAACCGCGCTCCGCTGCGTGGCCGCCCAGGAGCCCACCGCCTGGGCGTCTCTCCTGCCGTGGGTGGAGTACGCGCATAATTCGCTTACCACCTCGGCCACCGGTCTCTCTCCCTTCGAGGTGGCTTTAGGGTACCAACCCCCGTTGTTCCCTGCCCAGGAGAGGGAACTGGCTGTGCCGTCTGTGCAGGACCACCTACGTCGCTGTCGTCAGGTTTGGGTCACAGCTCGGGAGGCCCTGCTTCGGTCCACAGAGCGGTCCAAGGCGGTGGCAGACAGGCACAGGATCCCGGCGCTCCAGTTCCAGCCAGGCCAGGAGGTTTGGCTGTCATCCCGGAACGTGCCGCTGCGCACCAAGTCGCGGAAGCTCTCCCCACGGTACTTGGGTCCGTTCGTGGTCGAAGCCATCATCAACCCTTCGGCCGTCCGGCTGAAGCTGCCCGCTGCCATGAGGATCCACCCTACCTTCCACGTCTCCCAGTTGAAGCCGGTGTCGTCCAGTCCCCTTTGTCCTCCCGCTGACCCTCCTCCGCCGGTCAGGCTTATCAATGACCATCCGGCCTACACAGTCCGTCGGCTCCTGGACGTTCGGCGGCGTGGCAGGGGATTTCAGTACCTCGTCGATTGGGAGGGCTACGGGCCCGAGGAACGGTCGTGGATCCCCCGGCGGTTCATCCTGGACCCTCAATTGGTGGCAGATTTTCACCGGTCCCATCCGGATAAGCCTGGGCCGCCAGGTGGCGTCCCTTGAGGGGGGGGCTCTGTTGTGGGTCTGCTGCCTTTCCTGTTCCATTCCCCCTCCTTTCCCCAGTGTGTCTGTGTTGTCTGTCCACCACTTGAGGGCGTCCTAGAGGTACACGGTCTACCAGCTCAGCTGCACCACATCACCATCATCTGTCTACCAGCACAGCTGCGTCTCATCACCATCACCACCACTGCAGTATTTATACCCGGGCTGACCACCTCTTCAGCGCCAGTTCGTTACATACTCCCAAGTGATGCTGAGTTCCGTCTCTGCTCTGTGCAGCTTCCCCGGATTGGATTCCCACCTACACCTTCACCGTTGCCTGTTCCTTGGTTATTGTGTGTTTTTTGGCTTAAACCTTTTTTGTTACTCTTTTTTGTGTTCCTGTGTTGTTCTGTGTCCGGGTCCGACTGAAACCCTAACATGGAATGAAGCTGGAATAACGTCAGGATTCCTTTTTAGAGTAGGCTGAAAAAGAGAAAATAATGCATTTAATAGCCTGAAAAAGATTTAAATTATACTATGTATTAGACATTGTAGGCGTTATTTTTAAAATCCTAAATAAAAATGCTCTGAAATAGCAGAGAGACACACTGGATAGGTGATGCCTCCCCCAGACTTGGAATGAAGCTGGAATAACGTCAGGATTCCTTTTTAGAGTAGCCTGAAAAAGAGAAAATAATTCCTTTAACCGCCTGAAAAATTGTCAATAGAGCTATACTTTTAAGTCCTTAATTTTAAAACTGTACATCAGAATGCTCTGAAAGTACTTGAGAGACACAGTGGATAGGTGATGCCTCCCCCAGACTTGGAATGAAACTGGAATAACATCAGGATTTCTTTTTAGAGTCGCCTGAAAAAGAGAAAAATATGCTTTTAACAGCCTGAAAAAACGTCAATATAGCTTTACTTTTAAGCCCTTAATTTTTAAACAGTACATCAGAATGCTCTGAACTTACCTGACAGCCACAGTGGATAGGTGTTGTCTCCCTCAGACTTAGAATGAAGCTGGAATACCATCAGGATTCCTTTTTAGAGTAGCCTGAAAAAGAGGAAATAATATCTTTAACCGCCTGAAAAAACGTCAATAGAGCTGTACTTTTAAGCCCTTAATTTTCAAACCGTACATCAGAATGCTCTGAAATTACCTGACAGCCACAGTGGATAGGTGTTGTCTCCCTCAGACTTGGAATGAAGCTGGAATAACGTCAGGATTCCTTTTTAGAGTAGCCTGAAAAAGAGAAAATAATTCCTTTAACCGCCTGAAAAATTGTCAATAGAGCTATACTTTTAAGTCCTTAATTTTAAAACTGTACATCAGAATGCTCTGAAAGTACTTGAGAGACACAGTGGATAGGTGATGCCTCCCCCAGACTTGGAATGAAACTGGAATAACATCAGGATTTCTTTTTAGAGTCGCCTGAAAAAGAGAAAAATATGCATTTAACAGCCTGAAAAAACGTCAATATAGCTTTACTTTTAAGCCCTTAATTTTTAAACCGTACATCAGAATGCTCTGAACTTACCTGACAGCCACAGTGGATAGGTGTTGTCTCCCTCAGACTTAGAATGAAGCTGGAATACCATCAGGATTCCTTTTTAGAGTAGCCTGAAAAAGAGGAAATAATATCTTTAACCGCCTGAAAAAACGTCAATAGAGCTGTACTTTTAAGCCCTTAATTTTCAAACCGTACATTAGAATGCTCTGAAATTACCTGACAGCCACAGTGGATAGGTGTTGTCTCCCTCAGACTTGGAATGAAGCTGGAATAACGTCAGGATTCCTTTTTAGAGTAGCCTGAAAAAGAGAAAATAATGCATTTAATAGCCTGAAAAAGATTTAAATTACACTATGTATTTATTAGACATTGTAGGCGTTATTTTTAAAATCCTAAATAAAAATGCTCTGAAATAAGCAGAGAGACACACTGGATAGGTGATGCCTCCCCCAGACTTGGAATGAAACTGGAATAACATCAGGATTTCTTTTTAGAGTCGCCTGAAAAAGAGAAAAATATGCATTTAACAGCCTGAAAAAACGTCAATATAGCTTTACTTTTAAGCCCTTAATTTTTAAACCGTACATCAGAATGCTCTGAACTTACCTGACAGCCACAGTGGATAGGTGTTGTCTCCCTCAGACTTAGAATGAAGCTGGAATACCATCAGGATTCCTTTTTAGAGTAGCCTGAAAAAGAGGAAATAATGCCTTTAACCGCCTGAAAAAACGTCAATAGAGCTGTACTTTTCAGCCCTTAATTTTCAAACCGTACATCAGAATGCTCTGAAATTACCTGAGAGACACAGTGGATAGGTGCTTTCTCTCCCAACCTTGGAATGAAGCTGAAATAACGTCAGGATTCCTTTTTAGAGTAGCCTGAAAAAGACAAAAATATGCATTTAATAGCCTGAAAAATATTTAAATTATACTATGCATTAGACAATGTAGGCTTTATTTTTAAAATCCTACATCAGAATGCTCTGAACTTATCTGAGAGACACACTGGATAGGTGATGTCTCCCGCAGACTTAGAATGAAGCTGGAATAACGTCAGGATTCCTTTTTAGAGTAGCCTGAAAAAGAGAAAATAATTCCTTTAACCGCCTGAAAAATTGTCAATAGAGCTATACTTTTAAGTCCTTAATTTTAAAACTGTACATCAGAATGCTCTGAAAGTACTTGAGAGAAACAGTGGATAGGTGATGCCTCCCCCAAACTTGGAATGAAGCTGGAATACCATCAGGATTCCTTTTTAGAGTAGCCTGAAAAAGAGAAAATAATTTTTTTAACCGCCTGAAAAAACGTCAATAGAGCTGTACTTTTCAGCCCTTAATTTTCAAACCGTACATCAGAATGCTCTGAAATTACCTGACAGCCACAGTGGATAGGTGTTGTCTCCCTCAGACTTGGAATGAAGCTGGAATAACGTCAGGATTCCTTTTTAGAGTAGCCTGAAAAAGAGAAAATAATGCATTTAATAGCCTGAAAAAGATTTAAATTATACTATGTATTAGACATTGTAGGCTTTATTTTTAAAATCCTACATCAAACTTCTCTGAAATCACCTGAGAGACACAGGGGATAGGTGATGTCTCTCCCAGACTTGGAATGAAGCTGAAATAACGTCAGGATTCCTTTATAGAGTAGCTTGAAAAAGAGAAAAATATGCTTTTAACAGCCTGAAAAACCATCAATATAGCCATACCTTTAAGCCCTTAATTTTAAAACTGTACATCAGAATGCTCTGAAATTACCTGAGGGACACAACGGATAGGTGATGTCTCTCCCAGACTTAGAATGAAGCTGAAATAACGTCAGGATTCCTTTATAGAGTAGCTTGAAAAAGAGAAAAACATGCTTTTAACAGCCTGAAAAAACATCTATATAGCCATACCTTTAAGCCTTTAATTTTAAAACTGTACATCAGAATGCTCTGAAATTACCTGAGGGACACAATGGATAGGTGATGTCTCTCCCAGACTTGGAATGAAACTGAAATGACGTCAGGATTCCTTTTTAGAGTAGCCTGAAAAAGAGTAAATAATGCCTTTAACCGCCTGAAAAAACGTCAATATAGCTTTACTTTTAAGCCCTTAGTTTTAGAATCCTAAATCAGAATGCTCTGAAACTACCTGAGAGACACACTGGATAGGTGATGTCTCCCCCAGACTTGGAATGAAGCTGGAATAAAGTCAGAATTCCTTTTTAAATTCGCTTGAAAAAGAGAAAAAAATGCCTTTAACAGCCTGAAAAAATGTCAATATAGTTTTACTTTTAAGCCCTTAATTTTAAAACCGTACATCAGAATGCTCTGAAATTACCTTAGAGACACAGTGGATAGGTGCTTTCTCTCCCAACCTTGGAATGAAGCTGAAATAACGTCAGGATTCCTTTTTAGAGTAGCTTGAAAAAGAGAAAAATATGCTTTTAACAGCCTGAAAAAACATCTATATAGCCATACCTTTAAGCCTTTAATTTTAAAACTGTACATCAGAATGCTCTGAAATTACCTGAGGGACACAATGGATAGGTGATGTCTCTCCCAGACTTGGAATGAAACTGAAATGACGTCAGGATTCCTTTTTAGAGTAGCCTGAAAAAGAGTAAATAATGCCTTTAACCGCCTGAAAAAACGTCAATATAGCTTTACTTTTAAGCCCTTAGTTTTAGAATCCTAAATCAGAATGCTCTGAAACTACCTGAGAGACACACTGGATAGGTGATGTCCCCCAGACTTGGAATGAAGCTGGAATAAAGTCAGAATTCCTTTTAAATTCGCTTGAAAAAGAGAAAAAAATGCCTTTAACAGCCTGAAAAATGTCAATATAGTTTTACTTTTAAGCCCTTAATTTTATAAAACCGTACATCAGAATGCTCTGAAATACCTTAGAGACACAGTGGATAGGTGCTTTCTCTCCCAACCTTGGAATGAAGCTGAAATAACGTCAGGATTCCTTTTTAGAGTAGCCTGAAAAGAGAAAAATATGCATTTAATAGCCTGAAAATATTTAAATTATACTATGCATTAGACAATGTAGGCTTTATTTTTTAAATCCTACATCAGAATGCTCTGAACTTATCTGAGAGACACACTGGATAGGTGATGTCTCCCGCAGACTTAGAATGAAGCTGGAATAACGTCAGGATTCCTTTTAGAGTAGCCTGAAAAAGAGAAAATATTCCTTTAACCGCCTGAAAAATTGTCAATAGAGCTATACTTTAAGTCCTTAATTTTAAAACTGTACATCAGAATGCTCTGAAAGTACTTGAGAGAAACAGTGGATAGGTGATGCCTCCCCCAAACTGGAATGAAGCTGGAATACCATCAGGATTCCTTTTTAGAGTAGCCTGAAAAAGAGAAAATAATTCCTTTAACCGCCTGAAAAATTGTCACAATAGAGCTATACTTTTAAGTCCTTAATTTAAAACTGTACATCAGAATGCTCTGAAAGTACTTGAGAGACACAGTGGATGAGTGATGCCTCCCCCAGACTTGGAATGAAACTGGAATAACATCAGGATTTCTTTTTAGAGTCGCTGAAAAGAGAAAATATGCATTTAACAGCCTGAAAAAACGTCAATATAGCTTTACTTTAAGCCTTAAATTTTAAACCGTACATCAGAATGCTCTGAATTTACCTGACAGCCACAGTGGATAGGTGTTGTCTCCCTCAGACTTAGAATGAAGCTGGAATACCATCAGGATTCCTTTTTAGAGTAGCCTGAAAAAAGAGGAAATAATGCCTTTAACCGCCTGAAAAAACGTCAATAGAGCTGTACTTTTAAGCCCTTAATTTCAAACCGTACATCAGAATGCTCTGAAATTACCTGACAGCCACAGTGGATAGGTGTTGTCTCCCTCAGACTTGGAATGAAGCTGGAATAACGTCAGGATCCTTTTAGAGTAGCCTGAAAAAGAGAAAATAATGCATTTAATAGCCTGAAAAAGATTTAAATTATACTATGTATTAGACATTGTGCGTTATTTTTTAAAATCCTGAATAAAAATGCTCTGAAATAAGCAGAGAGACACACTGGATAGGTGATGCCCCCCAGACTTGGAATGAAGCTGGAATAAAGTCAGGATTCCTTTTTAGAGTAGCCTGAAAAACAGAAAATAATGCATTTAATAGTCTGAAAAGATTAAAATATACTATGTATTAAACATTATAGGCTTTATTTTAAAATCCTACATCAAAATGCTCTGAAATCACCTGAGAGACACAGGGGATAGGTGATGTCTCTCCCAGACTTGGAATGAAGCTGAAATAACGTCAGGATTCCTTTATAGAGTCTTGAAAAAGAGAAAAATTGCTTTTAACAGCCTGAAAAAACATCAATATAGCCATACCTTTAAGCCTTTATTTTAAAAACTGTACATCAGAATGCTCTGAAATTACCTGAGGGACACAATGGATAGGTGTTGTCTCCCTCAGACTTGGAATGAAGCTGGAATAACGTCAGGATTCCTTTTAGAGTAGCCTGAAAAAGAGAAAATAATGCATTTAATAGCCTGAAAAAGAAAAAGTTAATTATACTATGTATTAGACATTGTAGGTGTTATTTTTAAATCCTAAATAAAAATGCTCTGAAATAACCAGAGAGACACAACGATAGGTGATGCCTCCCCAGACTTGGAATGAAGCTGAATAACGTCAGGATTCCCTTTTAGAGTAGCCTGAAATTTAGAAAATAATGCCTTTAAACGCCTGAAAGAACGTCAATATAGCTTACTTTTAAGAGAAACATATGCATTTAACTGCCTGAAAAAAACGTCAATATAGCTTTACTTTAAGCCCTTAATTTTTAAACCGTACATCAGAATGCTCTGAAATTACCTGAGAGACACACTGGATAGGTATGTCTCCCTCAGACTTAGAATGAAGCTGGAATACCATCAGGATTTGTTTTTGAGTAGCCTGAAAAGAGGAAATAATGCCTTTAACCGCCTGAAAAAAGGTCAATATAGCTTTACTTTTAAGCCCTTAGTTTTAGAATCCTAAATCAGAATGCTCTGAAACTACCTGAGAGAACACTAAGATAGTTGATGTCTCCCCCAGACTTGGAATGAAGCTGGAATAAAGTCAGATCCTTTTTAAATTAGCTTGAAAAAGAGAAAAAAATGCCTTTAACAGCCTGAAAAAACGTCAATATGGTTTTACTTTAAGCCCTTAATTTTAAAACCGTACATCAGAATGTGTTTGTGATGGGGCGAAGGAGGACCCAAACGCAGTGTAGCAGTTGGAAGGCAAAAAGCGTTATTGGGGGAAAAACACAGCAGCAACAGATACCAAAAAACGTCAAAACCCAGGAGCCAGGAAAAACCAAAAACCGAAGACAAGGGCTGGAAACTCACAGGGGAAGGTAAACAGGCAAAAATATCACGGGGAGTCTTACTGAGCTGGAACAGAGGAGAGGTGACGACACGCTGGAGAACAAAAGGATCTAACAAGAGGCAAAGGAAACACTGGGGTTAAATACATGAGGGTAATGAGGCAATAGGGAACAGATGAGACAACAGGTGAATCACATTAGGGCGGGGCTGGACAATCAGACAAACAAAGTAAAGCTAGACTAGACAAGACAGGACAAGACAGAAAGTTGACTACCAAAATAAAGCAGAAAACATAACAAAACAACACAGGGAAAAATAAGACAGAATCTATGACACCAGACTAGGAAGAAAACCGGGACAAAAACACCGGGAAGGCCAAATGGGAAAATAACCCAAAACAAAAACCCCAACCCACAACAAGAATGCTCTGAAATTACCTGAGAGACACAGTGGATAGGTGATTTCTCTCCCAACCTTGGATTGAAGCTGGAGTAATATCAGGAGTCCTTTTTAGAGTCGCCTGAAAAAGAGGAAAATATGCCTTTAACAGACTGAAAAAGATTAAAATTATACTATACATTAGACATTGTAGGCTTTATTTTTAAATCTACATCAGAATGCTCTGAAATACCAGAGAGACACCTGGCTAGGTGATTTCTCCCCCAGACTTGGAATGAAGCTGGAATAACGTCAGGATTCCTTTTTAGAGTAGCCTGAAAAAGAGAAAATAATGCATTTAATAGCTGAAAAAGATTTAAATTATACTATGTATTAGACATTGTAGGCGTTATTTTAAAATCCTAAATAAAAATGCTCTGAAATAACCAGAGAGACACACTGGATAGGTGATGCCTCCCCCAGACTTGGAATGAAGCTGGAATAACTGTTGTGGTTTGGGTTTGTTGGGGGTATTTTCCCGTTTGGCCTTCCCTGTGTTTTTGTCTGTTTTCTTCCCAGCCTGTGTGGGTTCTCTGTCTTGTGATTCCCGGTAAGTGTCTGTTTGTTCTACTTCCTGTTCTTTTGATAGTCAGCTTCCTGTCTTGTCTGTCTTGTCTAGTCTAGCTTCACTTTGTTTGTCTGATTGTCCAGCCCCGCCTTATGTGATTCACCTGATGTCTCACCTGTTCCCGTTACCTCATTACTCCTGTATTTAACCCCAGTGTTTCCTTTTGTCTCTTGTGGATCATTCTAGTTTTGTTTGCCTGTTGCCGTCGTCCTGTGACCTGTCAGCATTGCCAGTCCATGTGGTATGTTTGTCTTTTCTCCTGCCTCCTGCCCGACTGTGACTGCTTGTTCCTGTTTTCCCCGTGAGTTTTTCCTCGTGACGTTTACCCTGCCTTGCCATCGCCTTCCCCCCGTTTTGGATTGTGGATTCTTGGATTTTGGTTTTGTTCCTGTGTTTGGTTGGACTGTTAGCTGCAATAAACTCTGCTTTAGTTCTCTCCTACTGCTCTGCATTTGGGTCCTCCTTCCTGCACCATAACAAAACGTCAGGATTCCTTTAGAGTAGCCTGAAAAAATAGAAAATAATGCCTTTAACCGCCTGAAAGAACGTCAATATAGCTTTACTTTTAAGAGAAAAATATGCATTTAACTGCCTGAAAAAACGTCAATATAGCTTTACTTTAAGCCCTTAATTTTAAACCGTACTTCAGAATGCTCTGAAATTACTGTCAAGCCACAGTGGATAGGTGTTGTCGCCCTCAGACTGGAATGAAGCTGGATAACGTCAGGATTCCTTTTAGAGTTGCCAGAAAAGTATAAAATAATGCCTTTAACCGCCTGAAAAAGGTCAATATAGCTTTACTTTAAGCCCTTAGTTTTAGAATCCTAAATCAGAATGCTCTGAAACTACCGAGAGACACACTAGATAGTTGATGTCTCCCCCAGACTTGGAATGAAGCTGGAATAAAGTCAGAATTCCTTTTTAAATTAGCTTGAAAAAGAGAAAAAAATGCCTTTAAAGCCTGAAAAAAACGTCAATATAGTTTTACTTTAAGCCCTAATTTTAAACCGTACATCAGAATGCTCTGAAATTAACCTAAGGACACAATGGACAGATGTTGTCTCCACCAGCCTTGGAATGAAGCTGGAATATATCAGGAGTCCTTTTAGAGTAGCCTGAAAAAGAGGAAAATATGCCTTTGACAGACTGAAAAAGATTAAAATTATACTATGTATAGACATTGTAGGCTTTATTTTAAAATCCTACATCAGAATGCTCTGAAATTACCTGAGAGACACAGGGATAGGGATGTCTCTCCAGACTTGAATGAAGCTGGAATAACGTCAGGATTCCTTTTTAAAGTAGCCTGAAAAAGAGGAAAAATATGCTTTTAACAGCTGAAAAAAAACATCAATATAGCCATACCTTAAGCCCTTATTTTAAAACGGTACATCAGAATGCTCTGAAATTACCTGAGGGACACAATGGATAGGTGATGTCTCTCCCGACTTGGAATGAAGCTGAAATGATGTCAGGATTCCTTTCTAGACTAGACTGAAAAAGAGAAAATAACTCATTTATAGCCTGAAAAAGATTTAAATTATACTATGTATTAGACTTGTAGGCTTAATTTTTAAAATCCTACATCAGAATGCCTGAAGTTACCTGAGAGAAACACTGGATAAGTGATGTCTCCCAGACTTGGAATGAACCTGGGAACATCAGGATTTCTTTCTAGTGTTGCCCGGAAAAAGAGAAAAATATGCATTTAACAGCCTGAAAAAACGTCAATATAGCTTTACTTTTATGCCCTTAGTTTAAAATCCACCTCAGAATGCTCTGAACTTACCTGAGAGAAATACTGGTTAGGTAATGTCTCCAGCGGACTTAGAATGAAGCTGGAATAACGTCAGGATTCCTTTAGATTAGCCTGAAAAAGAGAAAATAATGCCTTTAAACCATCTGAAAAAAACGTCAATAGAGCTGTACTTTTAAGCCCTTATTTCAAAAACTGTACATCAGAAGCTCTGAAATTACCTGAGAGACCAGTGGATAGGTGATGCCTCCCCCAGACTTGGAACAAAGCTGGA
>NW_022603898.1:0-17969 GCF_008692095.1 Etheostoma spectabile | reverse complement strand
TTACAGGTTTTGGAGCTGGAGCCACATGTGCAAAACTCTGCAAAACCCTGCGGAACTCCTACGCTGCGACGCAACGGTTCACGCACACACACACACACACACACACACACACACACACATACACAGTCCTTACTGAGATAACACATACTGTCACTCAGAACACACAGAGTACAAACACCGAGACACAAACCTTTCATTTTGTACAGTTTGAGTCATTTGAGTGACTTCACACGTCAACATTTTCTTTAAAGAAAAGGGGAAATTCTCCAGTTTTTTGCTTCAACACACTGTATATGTTTTTTATTTTGTCTGTAGTAATTTACATCATAACAAACAAAAGTTACAATTTAAAGGTGCATTGTAGTGAGAATTGTGTCGCTCATCCAACACCATGCCACACGTTGATATCATCACCTCGGATGTCCTCTCTCGCCATGCCCCTGCATCCTCTCTAAATACTAATGAATGTGGTACTAATGAATATTTATGAATATTAAAGGACTGTGGTGGCATTGCGTCTACCTCCGTGACTTTCTGAAAAACAGTGACGGTAAAACAGGACCTGGACATATCGGTATCTCTGCTCCTTTACCTGTGACTTCAATGCACAATTAATAATATAATAACATATAAAGTCATGGGATAAGTGTGTAGAGTTTTAAAAACTGTGTTCAAGCAATGACAACAAACTAGAGTTCCATCCGTTTCTGTGCAATTTCATACAGTGTATTATTTATGACGTAACCATTTCCTGTCATTACAGAGCCATTTTTAAATACTCAATCACTTAATGTCAACACTGTGCAGTATTTGATCCACCAAACTGTGTTCTTGCATAATGTGTATACAAAGCTATTTCATATATGTGTATACAGTATATGCTCTCTGGACTGTGGACCCAGGTGCCCCCCCCCCCCCCCCCTTTTCTTTTCTGTACAACCTATACTTTATATTTTTATATTTCGTAATTTTTTGTTTTTGTGTCGACACTGTTCAGTCTCGTTGCACGGGTACTGCACTTTCTATCATTATATGGCATTATGTCTATTATATGGCATTGTATCTATTATATGGCATTATATCTATTATATGGCATTGTATCTATATGAACTGTTGCTGTGCAGAACTCTTATCCCAGGTTACTCCAGTTAAGCCGCCTGTCATTTAGCAATCCAAAAATAATAACATATATTGGCTCATCCAGCCATAACTTGCTATTCGTGTCAGTCTTCTCCACCTAATCCTTTCCTTTTTCCAAGAAAAATAGATGAATTATAAGCAAGCATGGATAACACAAAGTGAATGCAGGTGTAGATAGATAGATAGATAGATAGATAGATAGATAGATAGATAGATAGATAGATAGATAGATAGATAGATAGATAGATAGTAGATAGATATTGATCCTAAAAATATATATTTAAATATATACAGGATGGGGAAACAAAATGTGCCACTGCTTAAATAATATGCTAAATGTATGCAGGCTATCATGTGATGAACTGTGTCTTAGCCTGTGTACACTGAGGTGTCTAATGTGGGCCCTAGCTGGACAAATCTATGTGTTGTTGTGTTTGTGTGTGTGTGTGTGTGTGTGCGTGCGTTGTGTGGTGGTGTGTGTGAAATTGGATGTGATTACGGAGAAGCCAAACCCTATAGCCCAATCAACTTCATCAATGCAAACCCAACCGCACACAAGCACGCGGGCGCGCGGGCGCGCGCGCACACACAACCCACACGCACACGCACACACGCACACACACACGCACTCTCGCACACACACACCACACACACACACACACACAACCACACACGCCACCTCGCACAACACACACACACACACACGTGTTAAAGCATGCAGATCTCTAGTTTCCAAACATGCAAGGGTCCTGTGAGTCATTCTTCTTTCACAGCAGCAGAGCTTTGGAGCTGCCTGCCCCCCCCCCCCCCCCCCCCCCCCCCACGAGAGCCGACCCTAATGTGGGGGGGGGGGGGGGTGGCTGAATCAATACTTCTCGAAGAAATGCCTCTTAACCACAAAGGCTGATGTGTGCAAACCTTACTTTACATGACCACCACTTTGTGTTTTTTGTAATGCAGTCAGAAAGAGACAAACAAATATGATTGATTCAGATGATATGCCTATACTGCAAAAAATACAGTACGTGTGCTACTGCCTGAGAAAGCCTGATTCAGAATCTGTGTTTGCCTAACAAATTAGATGGCTAATTTGCTCGGAGTCACGCTCTCCGGGGTCTAAAATGAGGCTGCATGCCACAGGAAAAAAAAAAAGGAATTTAATTCAAGGCACCTATGTGGACGGCTTGTATAATTATCACCGTGGACCCGGTATCCAACAGTACACACTGTGAATCAAACGGGATAACAAGCAGCAGTAAAAGTTAATCATTTAAGGGCCCTGTGCAACTCTCAGAGCTGTTACTGATTGTGGAGGGGATGGTGAAGCAAAAAAGGAGTGCATTCCAGCAGCTGGGCAAGTCCACTACCTGAGCAGGGACACCTGGAAGACCCCAGGTGATCTGATCTGATCCGATCGGACCCGACCTGATCAGAATCAGCTTTATTTTGCCAGGTATTAGAACCAGAATCAGCTTTATTGACCAGGTATGAAGACCCATATGAGGAATTTTCCTTTGCATAGGTGCTCACAATGCGCTTCCACGTTCAAAACAAACAACCCAACAAACAATATCTACACACTAATATAGACACACTAATATAGACATACTCTAAACAGAAACAATGTAGAGAGATGAGTGCAATGAAGAGACCAATAAAATTATTAAATGTGGAACTGGGTACGGGGATAAATAGTATTAAGTTATTATGTTACAATATGAACAGTATGAACATTGTGGACAGTTCTGAAATGGGAAATGAGAAATAATGGATAATAAGTGAGATATGAGATATGAGAATGATGAATAAATACTAAATAAATGGAATAATAGTGGAACCAGTGAACAGATGCTGTAGAGACAGTGTTACCGGGGTTGAGGACACATACGAGGAATTTTTTCTTTGGAGCGTCGTTGCTCACACTGTGCTTACACACATTCAAAACAACGAAAACAAAAATATACACACACTAATATGTACAGGTTATGTAGCTCTCCTGTCTTTAATCCAGAGGTAAAGCACTAAGAACTAACTAACAGAGGGATTTGCACTGCTTCTGATTGGCTGTGGCTGCACCTAAAAGCAAACTAAGGGCTTTTGTTTGACAGATTCCCACTTTAAAGGGCAATCACAGCCCCCCCCCCCCCCCCCCCCTCCCTATACCTTGACGCCTTCCTGGTAAAGTAGGAGTGGGTGAACTCCAAGTGGTCGTCCAGCCACGCTTCCATCTTCTCGCTTTCCGAGGAACGGCGGTCCTCCATGGCGCATCCGCGACGACAGACTGCCCCGGCTGTGAGCTCCGATTCCCGGCTACATCTAACCGCAGCAGGGGGCCGGTTCCCTGGTTGTGAATGCGGAGGAATAGAGAGAGATAGAGCGAGAGAGAGTGCTGCACGGGGGCCGGTCCGACGGTGCGCGCGGATCATAAAGCGTCGACTGTGCGCTTCCTTGTTGGTGAAGCGACTACTGAGAGAGGGAAGGGGGGGAGAGAGCAGCAGTAGGCTACCCCCTGTCTGTCTCTTTTATCATAAAGGACAGGCGCCCCAAATAAACCATATGGCACACTCTATGTTCTCTTATACTGCTGTGGTAGCATTGAAATACACATAGGCCACTATTGAAATCATTTTGAAATAATAATGGTTTTTTTCTAATTCATTGTACATCATTGTAATGTTATTTAATGGCATTGCTACAAAGGGAAAAGGCCATTTTGATCAATGATGATTAACGAGGATTAATGATGATCATAGCCCAGTACAAGCTTGTAAATTATTTTAAACTGCGGACATTAAAGGGTCACTCCAGTGATTTTAGCGTTGCACATTCACACATTTGGTGACTGAAATCACATGGGGCACCCCCCACCTCCAAGGCTGATGTAGTTCTGGGGTGCCCAGAACTTTTAAAAAGAGATTTTTAACCCCCATGTTGTCCTCGGGTCAAATTGACCCGTTGTCCTATATCAATGTTCTTTTTAATTCCCCAAAATAACATGATTGATTCCACCCAACGCTCTTTGCCAAGTACACATCTCTAATTTCATTAATTTTGGATCTTATTCAATTTTATAGCATTTGAAAAACAAATGGAAGTGGTTTTGAAATAGTGTTGAGTAAAAGTTGACATATTCCAGTCTGTGATTATCATCAACATCCATTCCTTTAATTTTAGTCTCAATAATTCCTAATTTCTGCTTTTCTGACTCAAACATTAGGTATAATTTCCTATAAATGAGGTTTATTGACCATGAACCAAAGTTAATAAGTTAGTGTTACGTAGTGTTGAAAAGGTCAAAAAAAGTGACAGACATTGTAAAAAGAGTCAAAAGTGTCAAAAAAAGGGACAACAATGTAAGAAAAAGCGTCAACAAAAGTGTTGATTTTCAATTTTAACGGGAAGACAACACAAGGGTTAAGTAAGATAAGGTTACTCTTATGAGAATACATGAGAATTTTTGAATATTCATGACTATGCACAATTTTACTGCACAAAGGCCAATTTTGTCTTCTGGGTCTAACGTCCAATGGACATTTTCACTTGTGAGCAAAGCGGTCGGGTCATTGATATGTCCTGGTTTTGATATATAGGTGGCACCCCTATGCTAAAAATTATTTTACAGTGTATTTTCATGTTCATGTTATCTTTTCATGTCTCATCTCAAAGTATTGGTTCTAAGAATATGGTAGAAATCAGATAAAAGCTTGTGAAAGGTTTAGCAAGCTAGTGGAAAAGACTCAACGTACCCATGCTAACCTCCTCCTTCTTTACATCTGTGTGCAGCCTCATTCCATTAATGCATGTTACTAACTCAACTTCTTCCCTTTCCCGGAGTCTGGTGCTCTCTCGCCCCTCTCCTCTCTCCTCCTGTGGCTTCCTGCAGGTGGTTCTGGCTCTGGATCTGTGGTTGGAGTCACCTGCTGCCTCCATGTTCCTGCTCCACACCCTCTGCTACAATTCTCCAAGTCTCTCTCTCTCTCTCTCTCTCTCTCTCTCTCTCTCTCTCTCTCTCTCTCTCTCTCTCTCTCTGTCTCTCTCCACCCCCCAACCGGTCGAGGCAGATGACCGCCCATCCTGAGCCATAAGATAGCTCTTGTTGTGATTCAGCACTACATGAATAAAATTGAATTGAATTAAAGCTGATATGCTAATGCAGTAGCCTGCGTTATCTCAGGCAAGTCAGATTGTTTAAAGGAGCATTTCAGATAATTTGCTAATGAGTTTGCACAAGTCTCGTATGTTTAAACCAATCACAATCGTCTTGGCCGGGGCTAAGCGCCGGACGGAGCCACGGTGCCGCTGCTAAATAGCCTCAGGAATGGAGTTGTTTTGGTGCAACATGTGTACGTTCAGAAGTAGTTTTAGTTGTCAGATTGGACAGATAGTCTAGCTAGCTGTCTGGATTCACCCTGCAGAGACCTGAGGACCAGGTAAACATAGTCCTCAGATTGGACAGATAGTCTAGCTAGCTGTCTGGATTTACCCTGCAGAGATCTGAGGACCAGGTAACCATAGTCCTCAGATTGGACAGATAGTCTAGCTAGCTGTCTGGATTTACCCTGCAGAGATCTGAGGACCAGGTAACCATAGTCCTCAGATTGGACAGATAGTCTAGCTAGCTGTCTGGATTTACCCTGCAGAGACCTGAGGACCAGGTAACCATAGTCCTCAGATTGGACAGATAGTCTAGCTAGCTGTCTGGATTTACCCTGCAGAGACCTGAGGACCAGGTAACCATAGTCCTCAGAAAGGAAGGGGACGGACATCCGTCCATAAATGAGGGACATGAAGCGGAATTTCCGGCAGCACCTTAGCAATGAAACGTTGTCAATATAGACTACCAGGTATTACAGGAAATTAAAATCTTAACAGAGTACCACACATACACTGATGTCAATGTACAAATATTAAAGAAAGTTATGCAAATATCCTATGTATCAAAAAACATTTTACCATGAATCTAAAGGGCATAAACACACCAACCCTAAGGTATGATAAACACACTGCTGAGCACCAAGAGACAGCTTTTGAGAGAGTTTGTGTATACTGATTTATCTTTGCTTTTACACCATGCACATTTATTATCTCCACGCCACGCATTAATTTCTGCAGCAATGAATTCCCAGAAAGAAGCCGATAGCACCTTTTTCGAACACTCACAGAAACAAAGTAAATATTAACTGTGAGAAATGTGTTTTAGAGCCTTTTAGAGATGTTTCTCAGTTAAATATCAGCCGAAATGATCAGCTTTCAACCCTAATTAACCCGATGACTTAAGATAAAAATACATAACAAACCCAAGCAGAAATTTACTTTTCAATTATCCTTTGAATCCCACAGCTGGAATAGTGCGGGCTTTTATTGATAAAGTGTAATGTCCTCTCCAGTGTCCCCCCAGATAGACGCTTGGCCCCCCCACCGCTGGTGTTACCTTACCAGCAGATGGTGGCCAGTAGTCCCGGGGGGGAGGGGGGGGGGAATCCAACCCCCTCCGAGCCTCCCACCACCCAACAGCAGTCAGAGACAACAGAGGCTCAGTCAGCAAAAAGTAAAAGTAAGTCCAATGTATTTGTGGAGTGTGCTAATCACAAAGTGGTTTACAAGGACAATACACAACATACAAGAGAACACAATAGATAACGAAGACACAACACATGATCACACACAAGGCGTTAACCAAATGCCTGTCTAAACGCATGTCTTTGTCAAATTTTTAAAAGAATCCAGAATGAGGGAGGCAGAGGATTATACACTCTAAGAAATATCTGTAAATTAACAGTTGTATGACTGGGAATTTTAACAGAAATTGTCCTTTTTATGTGATTCACTGCTATGTTTCTGTTCATTTACAACATAACAGAAAGACTTATGTTTTTTACCATTGTAAAAAAAGTTACAATTACCATTGTAAAAAAAAGTTATTATTATTATTATCACTGTTATATGCAGTTATTTGCTGAAAAATTCAGTTTTTTTCAATTACGGTAGAAAGTCCAGGTAATAAGCTGCCGGTACTCTCTGTTATTTTACGGATTTATTTCTTAGAGTGTATAGTTTAGGTGTATTAGTCCATATCCCCGACGTTCCAGGATCCAGGATCCAGGATCCAGAGCAGAGACATACTGAGTTAAGAGAAAAGGCCATGACAGTAGTCGATGTGAGATGAGATGAAGGCATGTAGTGAGACAGAGACGGGTGGGCGAGTCCCAGGATGAATACTGGACCTGATAGCCATTACCTCGACAACAAAGAACGGAAGGATCTTGTTACAATCATGTGTGGAGACACGTGGTAACGTGGAGAGTACAATGATATTACAGTAATAACTTCACAGACTTCAGTATGTCCAGAACTCTGCGGCTGGGATGCTCACCCACACAAAACTTGGACTTCACATCACTCCCATCCTGAAGAAGCTACACTGGCTGCCAATTAAATCCCGGATCAAATATGAAATTCTCCTACCGACACACAAATCTCTCCGTGGACTTGCACCTCAGTACCTAACAGATCTGCTCCGCCCATGCACTCAGTCCCGGTCCCTGCGGTCCTCTGACAAGGACCTGCTTGCTGTCCCTAAAATAAAACCCAGCTTAAAACCTACCTCTTCACTGAGGCTTATGGAATTTAATCTCTCCTGGCTTCACACCTTTCACCTCTTAACCTCTTAACCCCCCCCCCCCCCCCCCCTGTTTGTTAAGCGTCTTTGGGTTTGTGAAAGGCGCTATATAAATCAAAGTTATTATTATTATTATTATTATTATTGTTACATGAAATCTTAGGACTTCTTTTAGAAGAAGAAATCAAGTTAGTAAATGAAGCAGATTGCAGAGAGCAATGCACCTTTAACCCAGTCTAATGGTGACACCAATAGGCGCACTGGAATGTAACTAAGTAATTTAAGTAATTTACTCCAGTACTTTACTTCAATCCAAATGTTGACGCACTTGTACTTTACTTGAGTCTATTTCTTTTCATGCCACTTTCTACTTCTACTCCTCGACAAATAAATATTGTACTTTTTACTCCAATACATTCATCTGACAGCTTTTTGAAATGTCTGATGTGAGGTTTATTGGTCAGTTACAAATATT
The DNA here is from genome assembly GCF_008692095.1 of Etheostoma spectabile. Classification (NCBI taxonomy): domain Eukaryota; kingdom Metazoa; phylum Chordata; class Actinopteri; order Perciformes; family Percidae; genus Etheostoma; species Etheostoma spectabile. Next base: position 9,735 of record NW_022603898.1, on the reverse strand, counting down.
AAAACAGTATATAAAACAGATTTTTCGTCTGACTGCGCTAGTGCTTAAGTTAGGTTTAGGCCTTAAACAATTGGGTTAGAGAATGCTTGTGTGTCTGGTAAAAACTTATCAACATTAATTGATCCTTGGCGTGGAACAAAGTAATTAGTAATCTTGAGAGGACAGACTCACTTTGACATTGAATTTGTGTATTTTAGTGCATGAATTTTCGTAGTATGTGTGTTTCCTTTTAAAAACCATGTTAAAAAAGCACTGTATAAATAAAATGCATTTATCATTTAATATTATTATTATTATTATTAATATTCCTAGTCCCATTAGTCTAATTTAAATAATCTTGTCCTGCCAAATGAGAGACATTACTTACATTAAATTCATGAATCAGAAATGTATTTTTGAATCTACAAAACTCTGTAAAAACGTTAAAAAATAATAAATACACACACATCAGGACAAATTGGAATAACACGCACACACGTACACACACACACACACACACACACACAGTCACATGTGCATACAGTAAACCCAGTTATTTAAATCACAACATACTTTATCAAATCCACATGGCCATATCACACACATTCATGCATTACGTAACACAAACACACATGAGTCTCTACTTGTCACATCCACATCCACACACTGTGAAGAGAAGTGAAGGGTGGGTATATTTCTTCTCATTCTTTGCTGTTTGTCAGTGGACTTTGGCCTCAGGCTTTTGTGTCTCTGTAAACAAGTGTGTAACATGAAGGAAGGAAATAACAAGCTGTGCAGGCCATTAGGCATCAGGCATCAACCATCAGGCATCAGCCATCAACCATCAGGCATCAGGCATCAGGCATTAACCATCAGGTTTCAGGCATCAGGCATTAACCATCAGGTTTCAGGCATCAGGCATCAACCATCAGGTTTCAGGCATCAGGCATCAACCATCAGGCATCAACCATCAGGCATCAGGCATCAGGCATCAACCATCAGGCATCAACCATCAGGCATCAGCATTAACCATCAGGCATCAACCATCAGGCAACAACCATCAGGCATCAGGCATCAACCATCAGGCATCAACCATCAGGCATCAGCCATCAGCCATCAGGCATCAACCATCAGGCAACAACCATCAGGCATCAGGCATCAACCATCAGGCATCAACCATCAGGCATCAGCCATCAGCCATCAGGCATCAGCCATCAACCATCAGGCATCAACCATCAGGCATCAGGCATCAGGCATCAGGCATCAACCATCAGGCATCAGGCATCAGGCATCAACCATCAGCCATCAGGCATCAACCATCAGGCAACAACCATCAGCATCAGCATCAACCATCAGGCATCAACCATCAGGCATCAGCCATCAGCCATCAGGCATCAGCCATCAACCATCAGGCATCAACCATCAGGCATCAGGCATCAGGCATCAGGCATCAACCATCAGGCATCAGGCATCAGGCATCAACCATCAGGCATCAGCCATCAACCATCAGGCATCAACCATCAGGCATCAGGCATCAGGCATCAACCATCAGCATCAGGCATCAGGCATCAACCATCAGCATCAGGCATCAGGCATCAACCATCAGGCAACAGGCATCAGCCATCAACCATCAGGCATCAACCATCAGGCATCAACCATCAGCCATCAACCATCAGCCATCAGCCATCAACCATCAACCATCAGCCATCAGCCATCAGGCATCAACCATCAGCCATCAGTCATCAAGCATCAGCCATCAACCATCAGCCATCAACCATCAGCCATCAACCATCAGCCACCAACCATCAACCATCAGCCATCAACCATCAGCCATCAGCCATCAGCCATCAGGCATCAACCATCAGCCATCAGCATCAAGCATCAGCCATCAACCATCAGGCATCAGGCATCAACCATCAGGCAACAACCATCAGGCATCAGGCATCAACCATCAGGCATCAACCATCAGCATCAGCCATCAGCCATCAGGCATCAACCATCAGGCAACCATCAGGCATCAGCATCAACATCAGGCATCAACCATCAGGCATCAGGCCATCAACCAGCCATCAGGCATCAGCCTCAACCATCAGGCATCAGCCAACCATCAGGCATCAACCATCAGGCTCAGCATCAGGCATCAGGCATCAGGCATCAACCATCAGGCATCAGGCATCAGGCATCAACCATCAGGCATCAGCCATCAACCATCAGGCATCAACCATCAGGCATCAGGCATCAGGCATCAACCATCAGGCATCAGGCATCAGGCATCAACCATCAGGCATCAGGCATCAGGCATCAACCATCAGGCAACAGGCATCAGCCATCAACCATCAGGCATCAACCATCAGGCATCAACCATCAGCCATCAACCATCAGCCATCAGCCATCAACCATCAACCATCAACCATCAGCCATCAGCCATCAGGCATCAACCATCAGCCATCAGTCATCAAGCATCAGCATCAACCATCAGCCATCAACATCAGCCATCAACCATCAGCCACCACCATCAACCATCAGCCATCAACCATCAGCCATCAGCCATCAGCCATCAGCATCAACCATCAGCCATCAGGCATCAAGCATCAGCCATCAACCATCAGCACAGGCATCAGGGATGAGCCATCAGGCATCAACGATCAGGCATCAGGCATCAACCATCAACCATCAGGCATCAACCATCAACCATCAACGATCAGGCATCAACCATCAACCATCAACCATCAACCATCAACCATCAGGCATCAACCATCAACCATCAGGCATCAGCCCTCAAGGATCAGGCATCAGGGATCAGGCATCAGGCATCAGGCCTCAGGCATCAGGCATCAAGCATCAACCATCAGCCATCAGGGATCAGGCATCAACCATCAGCCATCAAGCATCAGGCATCAGCATCAGGCATCATGAATAGGACAGGATAAGATAGATAGATAGATAGAGCCCCAATAGCAAAATAAAAGATATCCGCACACATACATAATATACAAAAAAAATAATAATATAAGAGATTTGGTGTTAAAAAGGTTGTACTGCCTGTGGTACAAATGAGTTCTTATAGCGGTCAGAGCGACCCTGACTTAAACTCATGACGGGGTTGATATAAATCTACCTTCTTTCCAGCTTTAACTCCGATTTTCAGACCCTGAAAGCAGGGCTGTTAGTGAGCAGAGCTATGTTTAATGGCTTCCCTCCATCTAGCAAAGGTTTGAGGAAACACAGACGTGGGTCTGCACAGTGTCAGCTCGGAGCAGGGACAACAGGAATCAATCTCAGCCGAGATGTCCTCTGAGTGCCTTCAATAGCATGCGAGCAAAGTGACAGCATCTGAAAAAGCTGCCATAATCCCTCCTTAAGCCTTCATTCTGTGACTTGGACCACAAGGACTACAACACATACTTATCATACATCCGTATTTCACAAAAAAACTATTTTATATATGTATATAGTTACTCTCAGGACTGTGCACCACATTCCCCCTTACATTTCATATTTTGTTATGGCTAGCTGAACTACAGCAGCAACTACTGCTGTTGTTTTACAGCAGACTACCGTAAATTCAAAATATACAGTAAATCACTGTAAGTGATAATGTCAATACCCGTAATGCAATTCTCATTACAGTAATGAACCGGAAAAAATATGGTATTTTACCGGGCATTTTGTGGTAAGCAACTGCAGAAATTACAGTAAGGTCTGACAGCGTAAATCTACTGCACCTGTGTATATATTAACAAGTTAAAAGTTATTCTTTTCTATTTACCTACTAGGACTCTTTCGCGTTGGCAGTGTGTCGTAAAAATAGATGGAAATCTATAATAATGACAAAGAAAGATGGACACCCTCATTTGAAAGTCATTTTCACGTTTTTTCCAACTCCTATAACTCCTGTGACAGGCCATCGCATTGTTACAGTATATTGCATAACTATGATGAATCATATTTTTCTATATGTTAATATCTGGATCAGTGTCTCTGGGTCCCTGGAGCCTGGCTCCGTGTGAGGTCTCCTACCTGCTACCACTGGGGGATTATTGAGTAAATTATAGTGTAGTCCATTCAATTCAATTGCATTTATAGTATCAAATCATAACAGCAGTTATCTCAAGACACTGTACAGATAGAGCAGGTCTAGACCACACTCTATAATTTACAAAGACCCAATTTCCCACAGTAGCGAGGAAAAAGTTCCTTTTAGGCAGAAACCTTGAGTGTGTGTGTGTGTGTGTGGGGGGGGGGGGGACCCTGACTCTTTGTGGGTGGCATCTGTCAGTTGGTATGGACACAGGGACTGAAACAGATACACAGATATAGAGAAATCCTGTATGTATAGATATACAATCCATCCTGTATATATTTAAATATTGGTTCTTGTATTTTATTCTTATAATTTAGTCATATTATTATTATTATTATTGTTATTATTATTTCATGTACAATGTGTGTATGTATATTTTTTCCTAGTCTCTCATTTATGTTAATATTCTGTGTTGTGTGACTAATGTATGTGCGTGTGCTGCTGTAACACTGTAATTTCCCATTTTTTGGGATCAATAAATATCCATCTATCTATCTATCTATCTATCTATCTATCTATCTATCTATCTATCTATCTATCTATCTATCTATCCATCTCCATATCTAGCTATCTATCTATCTCCATATCTATCTATCTATCTATCTCCATATCTATCTATCTCCATATCTATCTATCTATCTATCTATCTATCTCCATATCTATCTATCTATCTATCTATCTATCTCCATCTATCTATCTATCTATCTATCTCCATATCTATCTATCTATCTATCTATCTATCTCCATATCTATCTATCTATCTATCTATCTATCTATCTATCTATCTATCTATCTATCTATCCATCTCCATATCTAGCTATCTATCTATCTCCATATCTATCTATCTATCTATCTATCTATCTATCTATCTATCTATCTATCTATCCATCTCCATATCTAGCTATCTATCTATCTCCATATCTATCTATCTATCTATCTATCTCTATCTATCTATCTATCTATCTATCTATCTATCTATCTATCTATCCATCTCCATATCTATCTATCTATCTATCTATCTATCTATCTATCTATCTATCTATCTATCTATCTATCTATCCATCTCCATATCTATCTATCTATCTATCTATCTATCTATCTATCCATCTCCATATCTATCTATCTATCTATCTATCCATCTCCATATCTAGCTATCTATCTATCTCCATATCTATCTATCTATCTATCTATCTATCTATCTATCTATCTCCATATCTATCTATCTATCTATCTATCTATCTATCTATCTATCTATCTATCTATCTATCTATCTATCTATCTCCATATCTATCTATCTCCATATCTATCTATCTATCTATCTATCTATCTATCTATCTATCTATCTATCTATCTATCTATCTATCTATCTATCTCCATATCTATCTATCTATCTAGCTATCTATCTATCTATCTATCTAAATATGATTCATAATAATGATGAACAGGGGCGGTTATAGTAACAATTAACAAAATGGTACTATGACTAGAAGTAACAGTGGTAGCAGTTCAGGGCTGAAACGTCATCACCCAGTCTCAGCGATGCAATGGGTCACCCAAGAGAAATCTATCTAATCTATTTCTATTTCTAATGCTTTCATAGCTGAATAGGCCACAAGGCAACTGAGGAGTGAGCAGTTGCTCAGAGAGAGCTGATTTCTCAGCAGGTTGATCCCGAATGACTCCAAACTTTCAGTAATTAAAGACCCTGTGAGGGAAACACGCTGCCGGGTTAAAGCACATTGCGTAAGTAACAGTGCACTGCCACACGTCCTCTCTGGAAAATCAGACAAGGTGATGAAAAACTTAGCTTCTATCCAGGCTGGAAAGAAAGTTCACGTCACTCTGAAAACTTGAAACGGTACACACTAAAAAACGCTGGGGTTATTTTAATAACCCAAATGCTGGGTTAGGGCTGTTGGGTCTTAGGTTGGGTTGATTTAAAACCAACGTTGGGTCAAAGACTGTGACCATGGATGGTTTTTATCGAGTGTGTGTGTGTGTGTGTGTGTGTGTGTGTGTGTGTGTGTGTGTGTGTGCGTGTGTGTGTGTGTGTGTGTGTGCGTGTGCGTAAGCACCAGAGACACAAAATATCCCCCAAATCCCAGAAAAAGAGATTGTTTTTTGGGCACTTTAAGATTTAAAAGTTGGTTTGAACTGCATGAAGTTTAAGAAGTTGTGACTTTTTTTTTGTCCGTTTGGTGATGTAATAATTGACACATCACTTGTTTTGAATCAAAACTGTAAAATGACTTTTGTATTCTTTTATACTATTTATGTTAACTGAAATGAACTGTAATGTTTAATTTTGTCTAAAGTGATATATTTGGCTTGAAGCAATAAAACAAAATGCGGGGATTTTTTGGGGGATGTTTCATAATTTCATCAGTACATTTCTTAATGCAAAAATCAAGTGAAAAAAAAAAACAATGCAGATAACCCAGAACATGGGTTGTATTTTTCTAACCCATTTTTGGTTGTTTTAACCCAACAACATGGTCATTTTAACCAATTGTCGGGTAGAAAATATAACCCAACATGCCGGGTCAGAACCATGACCCAACCCCGCTGGGTCAGAACAACCCAGCGATGGATCGGTCCATATTTGACCCAGCACTGGGTTACCGATATGACCCAAGTTGGGTTATTTTTAACCCAGCAGTTTTAAGAGTGCATTGATGTGGGATCCCAGCTCAGAGAATATACAGCACTTTTCATTACTTTGAAATCAGGTAACAGGGTCAGAGGGTTCCTGGAGTGAAAGCTGGGAAAGGTCAGAAGCACTGACGCAGCTGGACATGACTTTTCTGATGTACCTTAATGCTTTTTGTCAGATGGGGGATCACATTTCTGTTTCTTTTGCAGTGCATTTCAGCCTGAGTTGGTACCACTTATATGTGGAGCAACAATGCCCTCCTTTAATATTGTCCATCTGCCTTGGACCTTGGCTTTTTGCTTCACTCCTGGGAACGCTTTCAGTTCCCTGTTCATGAAAAGATGCTTGTCCTGATCTCAATTACCTTCAAGATTTATTGGCAGGTTCTCATAATGGCCTCCATAACTCACGCAAAGATAGCCGTACAGTAGATGTTCCCATCTGGACCACATCTATCAGTTTAAAAGGTCATGCATGTGGATTTCCCTCTCATATTTTACTGGATTGTGTCAGTGACCTCCTTGTGAACTTTGTATTTTTTTAGGTGATCGTCAAGAAGAGCTGTCACACCAACTTCTCCTAATTTGGTTGGAGGATACTTGCGTGATGGTTTGTTTTCTGTGGACAACGTAGCGAAGCAGGGGTGTAACGTCTTGGGAGAAAATGAGGGATAAAACCAAGATCCATGATTCATCTTGGCAGCTGTGGTTATTGGAGTGGGCATGTACTGGGGCTGAACCTCTGAGAGGTTGACGCGTGCTACAAGATGGCTGGAGTCCTAAGACGCGTACAGGGCTGCCAACTCTCACGCATTGGCCGTGAGACACACGCATTTGACTGGTTTCACACGCTCACACGCCACACCCTCGATTTCTCACGCTGAAGTGTCAACCCGGTCGGTCAAAATTCTGAAAGATGAGTTTATCTATAAATTTAGCTGTTGAACCACTTATGATCGACTAGTTGTGCTTTCAGAGACTGTGAGGGGGTTCAAGAGCGCTTCCCGGCTTCAGGTATGTGCTTTGAGTATCACAGACCCGTCCGTCGCTTCGTGTCCACTCTCTCTGTAACAATAGAGGTGAGCAGCGCGGCTGGTAGCGTAGCAACTTCAGTTCATTTTAGTGTACTCGCTCGGGGGGGGGGCAGTGACGCGTTGCATCTGTGTGTAGTCCTCCAATGAAGAGCAGCGTACAGCCTCCTCTAAACTTTGTCAGAGACCCAAATGGGCCTCGGTGTCTGTCAGACGGTCTGAGTGAGATCCACCATATCAGCGGAGCAATAACATGCATAGCAGACTATATTACAACTCTCCACATCTCGGACACAGATGGGAGGAGTTATATTTTGAATGTGCACAAAGTTGTAAACATGAGCAGAAATCTGATGAAACACATCTGAGCTATACTATACTATATATACAGTACTATATATACTATACTATTTATACTATACTATATATACTGTACTATATATACTATACTATATATACTATACTATATACACTATACTATATATGCATACTGCAACGTTGGGCCACTATAGTGCTTCTCTAACCTCGTGCATCTCTAAATGTACTGTAAATAATATTTGATGTTTTATAAATGAACAATAGTCTTTATTTTCACAAAAAAGTAATACAGTAAGTGGGGCACAGAGGATGAGGGCCAAACATTACTGAGCCTTGGCACAAAGGTTAAAGGAATAGAACTTATGTAACTCAGTGGTTCTCATTCTTTAGAATTTCGGGTCTTAGTTGATCCCTCAACATTAATTTAACTTTGGGTCCCTGGTCCCTACACCAGGGACCCCTGGACCTGTTCACCACAGACCCAATCTTCTCAGCTGTTGCTGACATATTCTACTGTCTCTTCATGTGGTTCATCATGTTTGGCACATTGTGTGGGTCAGTTCTTATATCATAAGAAGTTAATAATGTAATAATGTAAATGCTAATGCCCTAAAAACTGTTGACTACAACAATGCAAAGGCTCTTAACCCTACAGTTTTGCACATATCATGTAGCTAACACTTGATTTCTACATTTTTTTTGCAAAAAAACTCTCCAGAAACTGCCAATTAATGGTTTATTTTTCCAAATTCTTTCCTGGGGGGGCATACCCCCAGACCCCCCTAGGGAGAACCCCATCCCCCCCACATATAACAAATCCCAATTTAAACCCTGAAGGAAAAAGACCCAAAGAAATTGCTTTGTACGCAGCAAAATATGGGTTGGCCCCCCCAAATCTCACTCCAAGGTTTTTGGAAAAGTTGGCAGCTCTGCGCGTACATATACACACACACACACACACACACACACACACACACACAATGACAGACATCCGCCTGAAACAAGGCTTAATCGAACATTTACAATTATTAGTAAATTGGCAGGCAAAGTTGAAGTGATGATATAATAAATCGTGTTACCATTTTAAGATGGCTAATGTTGAGTCAGTAATGGCTAAAATGAGATTTTTGGCTGTTGTCTGGCTTATAGTCTTGCATTGGTAGACCTTCCTCCACAGCGCGGTCTGGCTAGTCCACATAGCATGCCAAGATGGGAGAAAAAGGTGCATTTCTTTAAACCAATCACAATCATCTTGGGCGGGGCTACGGTGCTATGATAGCGTCGGGAAGGAAGTTGTTTTTGTGGAACATGTCGACGTTCAGAAGGAGTTTTAGTCGTGAACAGAAACTCAGATTGGACAGATAGTCTAGCTAGCTGTCTGGATTTACCCTGCAGAGATCTGAGGACCAGGTAACCATCGTCCTCAGATTGGACAGATAGTCTAGCTCGCTGTCTGGATTTACCCTGCAGAGATCTGAGGACCAGGTAACCATAGTCCTCAGATTGGACAGATAGTCTAGCTAGCTGTCTGGATTTACCCTGCAGAGACCTGAGGACCAGGTAACATAGTCCTCAGATTGGACAGATAGTCTAGTAGCTGTATGGATTTACCCTGCAGAGATCTGAGGACAGGTAACCATAGTCCTCAGATTGGACAGATAGTCTAGCTAG
>NW_022603897.1:0-14879 GCF_008692095.1 Etheostoma spectabile | reverse complement strand
TTAAGTGTCTCACCACCCGAGCTGTGCACTTAGATCTCCTCACCAGCATCGATGCTGACTCTTTTCTGATGGCCTTGCGGAGGTTCATTGCCCGCAGGGACTCCAGCTGAGTTGTTCTCAGATCATGGACAAATTTCAGGGGAGGAGAGAAAGAACTGCGAGAGGCCTTGCTGCACTTTCCCCCAAACTGATGCAGAGCCTTGCCAAAGAGAAGATCCTTTTCACTTTAATCCACCGGCGGCCACATTTTGGAGGAGTCTGGGAGAGGGAGATCCGCTCAGTCAAACAGGCACTCTACACCACGCGGGTGCTCAGGCCCAGGCTGAAGAAGTTCTCAGAACAGTGCTCATAGAAGTGGAAGGCATTCTAAATTCCAAACCCTAGGGTATGTATCATCCAGCGCTGCAGATCTGGACCCTGTGAGCCCGAGTGTCTTGCTGATGGGGCGGGCCGATGGATCGCTTTCTCAGGTGGTATATCCGGATACAGAGCTCCTCAGCCGGCAGGTGGAGACACTCTCAGATCTTGTCAGATCATTTTGGTCAAGCTTTATTAGGCACTATCTACCCAGCTGCAAACCCGCCAGAAGTTGAATGTCATCAGGGATAACTCACAGATGACACAGTAGCATGTTTGTAGACCCCCAGCTACCACTGGCACTCTGGCCTATCGGACGAGTGGTCAAGGTGCACACCAGCGGAGATGGTTATGTGAGATCTGCTGACGTGAAGAAAAGGATAAGATCTACACCAGGCCTGGGGCACGGCTTGTTGTCCTCCCCGCAATACCAGATGATGACGACAACCTTCCAACCCACCCCACCTGGAGTGGATAGTCAATCGTAGGTGCAAATAGCTAACGCTATTTGGGGGCGGCTGTATAAAAACTGTCTGTGGGTAGTGACTGTTGAGGTGCATGCCAAAGGCTGACGCGGACACGCGCGTCGCACCGTGAGCGTGCACGCGCACCACACGGAGACATAGGAGAAAGAGAAGCGGAGACAACACTGTTTGGAGTTTGATGAGCAGGTTGAGACTGTCTGTGTGCGTCCTCAGATCTGGAGTCATGTAACTTGTGTTGTCAGTTCTTTTAGCTTGTTGTTGTAGGCTAACGGTTTAAAGTGTATAGTGCTAACCCAACTTAAGCTAGCTAGTGATTTGTTGTCTTTGATCTTTGCCGTTAGCTAGGTTACACGTGTCTGTTCATCCAATATAACAGTAGTTGTTACGCCTTGGCTCCGGTAGCAATTTATGTGCACTGTTTACATGCTATAGTAGTGACCCAGCATATTATAATGTGCTTAATGGGGAGTCTGTTGTTAACAGCTAACCTATATGTTTATATTGTACTAAAATTTGGATTTGTATTTTTTGCTAGACTGCATCTGGTTCTTAGCATTGTATTGTGTTGTTTTCATTGCAGAACCACACACACACACACCTACTCAGCTAAACAGAGTATTAGCAGACCAATGTTTGTACTGTTACTTTTTGAATAAAATATAAAGGAGAGAAGGGTTTCCGTCCGTGTTTTGGCAGACACACCTGGGCGAAGTTGGAAACTGGGATCAGCTTAATATACAGTCCTAATTCAATCCTCCTCAACAATACTTATGCAAGTCAAAAGCCAATACTTAATTGAAAATGCCAGTACTTTATTAAAAATGTTATCACTCTATGAACAGCAGAGGAGAGTGGCGTAGCAGAAGCGTGCAGGGCCCAAAACCTAGAGGTCAATAGCTCAAAACCATCCTCTGCAAATTGCTAAGCATTCCTATGCTCTGTATCAGCATTTCCAGTCTGTGATGTTTAACAAAGCATCTGTTGCTTGTCCGAAGTGAAATGTCTCCACCTGCTGAAGAGTAAACTCAACAGCATGTCAAATTTATTTCAATCCCAAATGGAAACTACAGCGCTCATACCTGCCATAACACCATAAAAACTGGAGCATAATACAATAAATATACTACACTATAGTACAAGTACATAAATACAGTAAAATAGAAACTGTAAAACAAGTACATTTAAAGTGCTTGTTGTGCTGTCTGATAGTCTGAGGTATAACAGAGAGAGCATACCGCTTAGTTTGTGTGACAGGAGGTCTTAGTCTACCACTACGTTCTATAACCCTACCAGTCAGATTACCACAGGAGGTAATATCTTTTGCAGCTCTTTTAAAGACTCTACCATAATACCTGCTGGAGATGCCAGGTCCTCATACATGTAAAGCATGCTTTTGGGATGACTCCCACAAGGAAATTGAAATATCACTGAATAAAAGAAGAAATTTGGGTTAAACATGTAATGTTAATGTGTATATGGCTTCAAAACCTGTAAATGCAACTGCAGTGGCTGGAAATCAAACCTGGGCAAAATGATTGAACTGCTAATGGTATAAATCATAGTCAAAAAGTAACACACCTGTTGCCTTTCTGCTGGACAATACAACGCTCACTGCAAATCTTGTAACACAGACTGAAAGTAAATGCTGAAAGATACATTGATGGAGACGGGTGGCTTCCAGTACCTATGAGATAACACAGTATTGTTAATGAAGGCATATCTGCGTTTTTTGTGTATGAGTCATTGAGTCAATGATGAGTTAATGAGCGTATTAGTTCGTTACCACCCTTCCAGCTTTGTGACATTTGCAAATGGAAGTGATGGGATGAAATTTTGATTTAAAAACAAAAAAACACAACTGATGCTGAAAATTGCATTACAGGTTGGTTGAATACTGGCACAAGTACATGAATGGAAGTTGTGATTCTATGATTATTACTGACATTGAGACAACGAAAGTCATTCTGTAAGGCTTGGTGTTGTATCATATGTGCTGAACTTTTATGACATTGCTTGGTGAAGTAACCCAAATCATAAGAGTCAACTTGGTAGACTCCTTGCTGAGATTGATATGCTTAAACTTGAGCTTCAATGATCAGCTAAACCCTCCTTTCTACCACCTTGAGTGACTGTGGAATTCTTTAACTACCTCATCGACTTCCACCAGCGAAATTGACGACAATCTCCCATCATCCTCAAGCTCTGCCTCTACCTTAGTGGATGTGTCAGCTGGATTTAGAAGTTCCTCAAAGGGCTCCTTCCACTGCCCTATTACCTCCTCAGTTGAGGTCAACAGCGTCTCAGCCTTACTGTACACAAGGCGATGGACAAGAAATCCATTGGGGTCTCCCCGCGCAGGTTTGAATCCTGCTAACAACAAAAGGTGTTGTTTAACAGACAACCAACATTTTTTATGATTTTATGGCATTTTGTGAATATTTTGTTATACTAAACAATGACTTTTATGAATTTTTTTAATACTATACTATGACTTTTTTCAACATACTATGTCTATATTCTGAAAAGGGGAATTAGCTCAAATGGTAGAGCGCTTGCTTAGCATGCGAGAGGTAGCGGGATCAATACCCGCATTCTCCAGGGACTTTAGATTCTTCTTGTTTTACAACAACAACTATATATCTGAACTTTTTACAACATATTAAGATATACTATACTATGACATTTTATGACATTTTATCAATATTTTTTTATACTATAATATGACTTTTATGGATTTTTGACACATTATACTATGACTTTTTATGACTTTATATGAATTTTTTGGCATAGTATACTAAGACTTTTTATGAATATTTCGACATACTACACTATGACATTTTATTAATTTTTGTCATACTATACTATGACTTGTATGAATTTTTTTAAATACTATACTATGACTTTTTTCAACATACTATGACTTTTTTTGAAAAGGAGAATTAACTCAAATGGTAGAGCTCTTGCTTAGCATGCGAGAGGTAGCGGGATCAATGCCCGCATTCTCCAGAGGACTTTAGATTCTTCTTGTTTTACAACAATATATCACCATTTGAGAGAGAGAGAGAGAGAGAGAGAGAGGGAGAGAGGGAGGGAGAGAGAGAGAGAGAGAGAATGGAATGAAAAGATGACCGGTGGTAATTATGGCAGCAGTAAAGGTAATAGAACTATTACTAATAATAGTAATAGTGCAGGGCGTCCAGCAGGACCACAGCAGCAGCTGCATCCACTACTCAGGTGCCACCACAATCCAAGTAAATCTGAGAGAGAAGAAGTTACAAGGGCTTATGGAAAGAAGCAACATTAGTTACATGCATGCATTTTTACTACTTATTATTAACTACTATCAGATGATAGCCTACACACATCTTTGCAGGGGGCACCCAGATTTGAACTGGGGACCTCTTGATCTGCAGTCAAATGCTCTACCACTGAGCTATACCCCCACACACTCTATGTTGGATATGCTTATGGTGCAGCAAAACAATGGCTGGGCCTCCACCATGTGGTTACCTTCACAGTCTGAGAAAGTATCCAAATAATTGTAAACTAAACTCCAAAACTAATTTTCACTACACTAACACTACACACTATGTCTAACAAAACACTGCAAACATGTTTCAAAATCAAATAATTATTCCAAACACTAACACATGTTCTCTTCCAACAGGAACATTTAGTCAATCATAACACAATGACAAAAAAAACACTATCATCAGCTGACATTACAAAAACTCATTATTTTAGATGTGTCAGGTATGCCCTTATATAATAGACAGTATATTGTATTGATCATAGATTGTGTTTTGCACATGCATTTTGTTTCTTTTGTTGAAGAAATTCAATACAAAAAATGAATGACCATCTCAGAATAGCTTTATAGAATGTACAGTTTATGAAAAAAAAGACAGAGACAGAATTGCTGCAGTAAAGACTTTATTTGCAGAAGGACATTACTGCAAGTTATACAAACAGAAAGAGCACCGGAATAATAATTTAAAAAAAGTCCTCTTCTAATCTGCTCGGTCTTCTGCATTTGGCCACATGTTCTCATCCACATCACACCTGATATCTTCTCTGGCAAGGCATCGTGGGAAGAATCCTTTGCATGCCTCATCCACCCCTGGCAGGGTTCAGCTGTGATGTCTTGGCATGCAGCATCCAGGAGGGACATTTGGTCTTGTGGACGATGGTCAAAAACCTTCCATCTCCAGACTGAGAAAACTCCTCAAGGGGTTGAGGAAAGGAGAGTAAGGGGCAAGGAAATGGGACATCATCCTTGGATGGGCGTCAAACCAGGCTGTGATTGGACGGAAATGGTGGAATGCCACATTGTCCCATGTGATCACATATATTGGCAAGTGGTCTCCCACCTGCCCCCTTTCTACCTCTGGCACCAGTCTTTCGTGCAGGTCTTCTAAAAACAGAAGAAGGCGTTCGGTGCTGTAAGGGCCAATCTCACAGTTATGCAGGAGTGCACCATTGTTGGAGATTGCAGCGTACATGGTGATGTTACCTCCCCTCTGGCCCGGCACGGTAACTGGGGCCCTTTTCCCAATTACGTTTCTCCCACCGCGACGCCTCTTCGCCAAGTTGAAGCCAGCCTTGTCAACATAGATAATTTCATATGGGACTTGATTGGCCTCCAACTCCATGACTCTCTGAAAGTGATTAGACACAGTGTATGTAACTGCTGTGCTGTACTGTATATCTACTGTGTGTCCTCATGTAATCCAGGTTTATAGAGTAGTTTACAGTAATGACTGTATTGCATAACCTTACCTGGTCGTATTGGTGACGGAGTTCTTTGATGCGTTCACTGTTCCTTTCTAAAGGAACTTTGTATAGTGGTTTCATTCGGACTCTGTGTTTAGCTAGAGTCCGAGAAATGGATGTTATGCTGATTGCTGCAATGTTCCCAAAGACAAGGTTGTCCTCTACAACTCTGGACTGAATGTCCTGGCATAAAGTCACTCTAATAGTGTAAATGGTAATTTTACAGTATTTACACTTTGATGTAGGAGAAGCAATATCCTACATGTTGGTTTCTCTGGAAATACGGACAATAGATGCCACTGTGTCCCGGCTGATATTTGGCTGTACTCGTTCACCAACCTCTCTGTATGATAGCCCGTGGTTTATGACATGGTCGATGATAGTAGGTCTTATCTGATCAGTTACCCTAGCTCTGGTCCTTCTTTGAGCGCCACCACGCATTCTAACTCCTCTTCCTCTACCTTGCCTCACTCCTCTCCCTTGTCCTGGTACTCGTCTTCCTCGCCCTCGTGCAGGCATTTCTTTCTTTCTTTCTTTGTGTTGCTCTAAATTCTTCCTTTTCCAGCCAGGAGCAGCCCAAAGAGTCCTCTTTTAGAACATATGATCATATGATTGAAAGAACAACAACACAGTGTGCTTCCTAGATGGGAATCAGCTGTGATTTCAACAATTGCATAACTTCAATAAGCTGTTTCTCATTAGCAATGGAATAAAAATACAGGGAATATATTTGTTTTTCAATTCAAAATATGAATAGTTGTTCACTTTGCCTTTAGCCTGTAAGGTTAGGTTTAGAACATGGTGTTATCTGTTCTGACATACAGTGTTAAAGCATTGGTAAATATGGCAGTAAAAGTCTATTGTTTTGGTCTTGTTTGAGCTTGTGTGTAAAAGGAGTTAAGCATTTTAAATTTGTGTCAATTATATGCATTATGTGTTAAAGCAACAAGAAATGTGTTAATAGTATAGCTTACCATGCGATGTAGTGCTAACTGTGTTAAGAGTTTTGGAAAATCTGTCATAGCAATTGTAAAAAACTCTAATGAAATAGACATAATTCTGATACAAAGCATAACAATTAGCCGAGGATGTTTCGATCCATCAACGAGGCTCTGGAGCTGAAAAATTTGTATTTCAAATTTGAGGGAAGGACCAAGGTTCCAACAGCTTAGGAGTTGTAAAGTTAAATATTTGGTAGACCTTGCAACTATCTTCTATGTGATCTTCCTGATTACTCACACATTGATTATTCACATGTAACACTTGTGATTGGCTGGTGTTTAAAAAAATGGCATTTTGAGTAAAGATATCAGGAAGGAGTCTACCAATTTATATGCTGGTGGTCCAGGTAGCTTTGTCATTCATTAGGCTACTTTTACTTTTATACTTTAAGTAAATTGCTAAGCCTGTACTTTGTTACTTTTACTTGAGTAAAGAAGTTAAATCAGTACTTCTACTTTTACCAGAGTATTTGTTAACACAATTATCTGTACTTCTACTTGAGTACGGGCAGTGAGTACTTTTGCCATCTCTGACGGTCATTGGTATGCAGGTCCCTTGATTTAATACAAGCAAATACATAAGGCCCCACCCAACAGTTTTGTGATACCTGGCATTCAACTGTATGTCAATGATCCAGCTTGCAGCTGTGACCAAGAAACCACCAGCAAAAGGACTGATACATCATCAGTTCCCAAATTTTCTTGGATGCCGAATATTTAAATTCAAAGTCAGATTCCAATTGACATGTAAGAACAATATAATGTACGTCCAGCTTCTACATTTCCACATAAGTCAGCTTCCCCAATTTCTGAGTAACAGGAAAATAGCCTGATAAGCAGACATGTGCAGCTCAACCTCAAAAAGCCATAAAGCAAATGTTTGTGGCTTAAAGATCGAGCTCCCGCTCATGAAACATCAGACAGTAGCAGTCTCTGTGGCGCAATAGGTCAGCGCAGTCGGCTGTTAACTGTTAGATGTCTTTTTAACAGGCAGAAACCTCAGACTAAAATTTACTCATGGTGGGCAGTCATCTGACACAACCACTTGGGGGAGAGGGTGACAGAGAGAGAGAGAGAGAATGGAATGAAAAGATGAACAGTGGTAATTATGGCAGTAGTAAAGGTAATAGAACTATTACTAATAATAGTAGCAGTAATAGTGCAGGGCGTCCAGCAGGACCACGGCAGCAACTGCATCCTCTACTCAGGTGCCTCCACAATCCAAGGAAGTCTGAGAGGGGAGAAAGCACAACGGCTTCTGAAAAGAAGCAACATTAGTTACATGCATGCTTTTTTCAAGTATCAACAGCAATCATAAACATGATAGCCTACACACATTCTTGTAGGGGGCACCCAGATTTGAACTGGGGACCTCTTGATCTGCAGTCAAATGCTCTACCACTGAGCTATACCCCCACGTACTCTGTGTTGAATATGCTTGAGGTGCAGCAAAACAATGGCTGGGCCTCCACCATGTGGTTACCTTCACAGTCTGAGAAAGTATCCAAATCTCATCTACTGTATGAAAGGGAGTTAAAAGAAAGAAAACAGTGTAATCTTCTATAAAGGCCCAGCTGAATTTATGTTAATTACAATAGATGTCAACACTAAGCACAGAAATGTGGTCCACACAAGGATCCTGCATGGCTCAAAGTGTCTACGTACGTGTAATTATGTGGACCATATTTCTGCCCTAGTTCAATTTTGCTCAACTACACAAACTCCATACCAGAAATTTATACAATGAAATCCTAACAGAAGTTATCTCAGGACAGTTTATATATAGTGAAGATCTAGACCAAAGAGCATGCATTTACTGTTACATTTATTAGGAATAATGTATTTTTAACAGGCAGAAATCTCAGACTAAAACTGGCTCATGGAGGGCAGTCATCTGACACAAAAAGTTGGGGGAGAGAGAGAGAGAGAGAAAGAGAGAGAGAGAGAGAGAGAGAGAGAGAGAGAGAGAATGGATTGAAAAGATGACCAGTGGTAATTATGGCAGCAGTAAAGGTAATAGAACTATTACTAATAATAGTAGCAGTAATAGTGCAGGGCGTCCAGCAGGACCACGGCAGCAGCTGCATCCACTACTCAGGTGCCACCACAATCCAAGGAAGTCTGAGAGGGGAGAAAGCACAAGGGCTTCTGGAAAGAAGCAACATTAGTTACATGCATGCTTTTTTCAAGTATCAACAACAATCATAAAGATGATAACCTACACACATCCTTGCAGGGGGCACCCAGATTTGAATTGTGGACCTCTTGATCTGCGGTCAAATGCTCTACCACTGAGCTATACCCCCACACACTCTATGTTGACTATGCTTATGGTGCAGCAACCAATGGCTGGGCCTACACCACGTGGTTACCTTCACAGTCTGAGAAAGTATCCAAATCTCATCTACTGTATGAAAGGGAGTTAAAAGAAAGAAAACAGTGTAATCTTCTATAAAGGCCCAGCTGAATTTATGTTAATTACAATAGATGTCAACACTAAGCGCAGAAACGTGGTCCACACAAGGATCCTGCATTGCTCAAAGTGTCTACGTACGTGTAATTATGTGGACCATGTTTCTGCCCTAGTTCAATTTTGCTCAACTACACAAACTCCATACCAGAAATGTTACAGTGAAATCCTAACAGAAGTTATCTCAGGACAGTTTATATATAGTGAAGATCTAGACCACGCTGTGTAAATGACAGAAACCCAACAATTCCCAAAAGAGCATGCATTTGTTGTTACATATATTAGGAAAAATGTTTTTTTAACAGGCAGAAACCTAATTTCACCCAAATTTGAACCGATACCTTTTGATCTGCAGTCAAATGCTCTACCACTGAGCTATACCCCCACACACTCTATGTCGGATATGCTTATGGTGCACCAAAACAATGTCTGGGCCTCCACCATGTGGTTACCTTCACAGTCTGAGAAAGTATCCACATCTCATCTACTGTATGAAAGGGAGTTACAGTTTTTTACAGTTGCTATGACAGATTTTTCAATACATTTAACAAGTTTCCTAAAGTCTTAACACACCAACACACCCAAAACACACAACTGGCAAAACAGTTAATTTCATCCTCAAAATCACACATTGTAAACTCCAAAACTAATTCAAAATACAATAATACACTAACACACGTTTCAAAATCAAATAATTATTGCAAACACTAACACATGTTCTCCTCCAACAGGAACATTTAGTCAATCATAACACAATGACAAAAAAACACTATCATCAGCTGACATTACTGAAACTTCATTATTTTAGATGTGTCAGGTATGCCCTTATACAATAGACAGTATATTGTATTGATTATAGATTGTGTTTTGCAAATGCATTTTTAATTCAATTTTATTTATAGTATCAATTCATAACAAGAGTTATCTCGAGACACTTTACAGATAGAGCAGGTCTAGACCACACTCGAGAATTTACAAGGACCCAACAGTTCTAGTAGTTTCCTCCAGAGCAAGCAACAGGGCCACAATGGAGAGGAAAAACTTCCTTCTAGGCAGAAACCTCGGTCAGACCCAGGCTCTTGGTAGGCGGTGTCTGACGGGCCTATCTCAGAAAACCGTTTTAAAAATCTGAAGATCTTCAGGGGATGTAGCTCAGTGGTAGAGCTCATGCTTTACATGTATGAGGACCTGGCATCTCCAGCAGGTATTATGGTAGAGTCTTTAAAAGAGCTGCAAAAGAGATTACCTCCTGTGGTAATCTGACTGGTAGGGTTATAGAACGTAGTGGTAGACTAAGACCTCCTGTCACACAAACTAGGTAGTACGCTCTCTCTTTTATACCTCAGACTATCAGACAACACAACAAGCACTTTAAATGTACATGTTTTACAGTCTCTATTTTACTGTATTTATGTACTTATTCTATAATATATATATTGTATTAAGCTTCTAGTTTTTATGGGTGTCATGGTGGTTATGAGCACTGTAGCTTCCATTTTTATAAATGAAACTTGACATGCCATTAAGTTTACTCTCCTGCCTGTGGAGACATTTCACATCAGACACTTGCAGCAACAGATGCTTTGTTAACAGACTGGAAATAGACTTAATGCTGATAACATAACAAACAGCAGAGAATGGTTTTGATCCATCAACCTCTGGGTTAGGGGCCCAGCACGCTTCTGCTCTGCTCTCAGGGGCTGGAAAATCTGTGATTGACATTTTGAGGGAAGGTGGCAACCAAGGCTCCAACAGTTTACGGGTTGTAAAGTTAAACATTTGGTAGACCTTGCCACTATCATTTATGTGAGCTTCCTGATTACTCACACATTGATTATTCACATGTAACACTTGTGATTGGCTGGTGTTTAATGCAAAGAAAGGACTGGAGCATTTATTGGAGAGAATAAGTAGGCTGACACTGAAGTATTTAGACAACAGTGACTGAAAATCTAATTCAATCTACATATCGGTCTTCTTAAAGATCTAAATAGATTTTCTCACCTCCGAGTCATCTGGAGCACGTAACGATTAGCTTCTGTCCCTCTGAACCCTGAGTGACAATCACTCTGCAGTGAATGAGATGCAGTTCCCCCCCTCAGTCTAACCAAGACTATACTTTCAGGGATCATTTCTAGAGTTTCTGACTTGAGGAATGTGTTTCTAAAGTATTTGGTCTCGCTCACCACGATGATGAGCCGTGATATTCCTTTCTAAGCGTAAAGTTAACAGAGAGTAATGATTCACTTCATATGCTCTCTGTCATTGATGATTGTTTTTTATTTCTTTATGGAGTATTGAGAAAGGGAATATGATCAGAGTGGTACTAGCAGATATGTGAAAAACCAACATGTGTGAAGGTAATAAAACATGTCAAGCTTTCTAATTAACTGAAGTTGTAGTCAGTCTTGAAGTATGTTTAGTCCATGGTGGGAAGGTTACTTGAAAGGGCTAACACCTACTTTCTTGACTTTGTAATGCCTTATGTCCAGTGTAAAAATATAAACTGAGTTAAGCCATAATTCATTTTTAGTTCTACCTTTGCTTTTCCTACTTTGACATGACAAAAAGGTGCGTTGTTTGAAAGCCCATCTCTACACATCCATGTTCCACTCCCACAGGTGTTTCCACTTGACTAATCAGACTGTGGGGCCTTTACAGGCTCAGCTTGATTGACATGTATTAAAGGGGTGGAACGGTCCACTGAAGTCCCGGTGGACGGGATGGCATGTTGTAACGAGGTTTGAGTACATACAGCAAATACTTGAAGCCAGGTTACTCTACGAGTGGATACGGGGCATTAAAGGTGATGTGGAAATCCTGATTGATTCAGTGATTTTTTTGGCCCTATTTGTATTTGGATCTAAAGGCTGGTTAACCACTGTAGGGAGGAGACATTGGACAGTTTTTTTTGTCTCGTTCTAGTGATTGCCATGTCTGGGTGATGGCGTTGGATATGCATTAGCAAGTTGGATGTATTTCCACTCATGTACCAACAACGCCAACCCACAGTCCTGGTTTTATCCACCACTTTCTCACCTGTACTACTGGAACTGACTGGGAAACCAAAGTTTCCCCGTGGGTCGCCACCACTCGCCGTAGGAGAGGCTGCTCTTCCTTAGTGCTGCTGGCTCGGACTCATATGAAGGGAAATATGGGGCAAAAGGTGAGAGCTGGCAGAACAAAAAAATCTGAACTTATATGTTTAAATTTGCACTTGTAAAAGTTAAATATTCACACATGTGTGATCTTAATTTGATGTCACACAATGAAAAAAAACACGAGAGCTTGTAAAAAAAAATCTGAATTTGTAATTTGCACTTGTAGAAAATATTCACACACCGGTATTCTGAATGTGAAGTCATAGAAAAAATATTCACAAATGTGTAGATCGATATTTCCATGAACAGAATGACAGCTGCAAGCGTGTAGTGCAACATTTACTTGTGACCTTTTTTTTTTTATTCGGGTTCATTTTCCATCACAACCACAACTCAGTGAAGACAACCTCTCAAACTAATTTGGACCTGTGGACTGAGTCTGTGGAGCTCTGAGCCAACAGGACGGGGGGGAAATCAGGGTTCTATCACCAGATGAGGGACAACTCTGCAGGGCTGCCAACTTTTCCCCAAACCTTGGAGTGAGATTTGGGGGGGCAACCCATATTTTGCCACGTACAAAGCAATTTTTTGGGGTCTTTATCCTTCAGGGTTTAAATTGTGATTTGTGATATGTGGGGGGGTGGGGTTCTCCCTAGGGGGGTCTGGGGGTATGCCCCCCCAGGAAAAAAAATTGAAAATAAACCATTAAAGGGCACTTTCTGGAGAGTTTTTTGCAAAAAAATGGAGAAATCAAGTCTTACATGATATGTGCAAAACTGTAGGGTTAAGAACCTTTGCATTGTTGTAGTATCAACAGGTTTTACGGCATTCAGCATTTACATTATATACATTATTACTTCTTATGATATAAGAACTGACCCAGACAACGTGCCAAACATAATGAACCACATGAAGAGACAGTAGCAAATCTCATCAACAGCTGAGAAGATTGGGTCTGTGGGGAAACAGGTCCAGGTGTCCCTGGTGTAGGGACCAGGGACCCAAAGTTAAATTAATGTTGAGGGATCAACTAAGACCACTGACATTCTAAAGAATAAGAACCACTGATCTACATAAATTCTTATCCTTTAACCTTTGTGCCAAGGTTCAGTAATGTTTGGCTCTCATCCTCTGTGCCCCACTTACTGGATTTACTTTTTGGGGAAAAAAAGACTATTTGTCATTCATAAAACATCAAATTAATTATTACAGTTACATTTAGAGATGCACCGAGGTTAGAGAAGCACAATAGTGGCCCATGTTGCAGTATAGTATATATAGTATAGTGTATATATAGTATATATAGTATAGTATATATAGTATAGTATATATAGTATAGCTCAGATGTGTTTCACCAGATTTCTGCTCATGTTTACAACTTTGTGCACATTCAAAATATAACTCCTCCCATCTCTGTTGGCCGAGATTTGGAGAGTTGTAATATTGTATATATAGTATAATATAGTATATGGTGTAATATAGTCTGCTGTGCATGTCATTTCTCCGCTGATATGGTGGATCTCATTCAGACCGTCTGACAGACACAGACGCCCATTCGGGTCTCTGGTCTCTGACAAAGTTTAGAGGAGGCTGTACGCTGCTCGTTATCGGAGGACTACACGGATGCAACGCGTCACTGTCCACAGCAGAGCAGGTCCACTAACATGAACTGAAGTTGCTACGCTACCAGCCGCGCTGCTCACCTCTATTGTTACGGAGAGAGTGGACACGAAGCGACGGACGGGTCTGTGATACTCAGAGCTCATACCTAAAGCCGGGGAAATGGGATGGATCGTAAAAAAATGTTCTCAGTTTGCGACAATTCGAAACTTTCACAGACAGGGAGCGCTCTTGAACCCCCTCACAGTCTCTGAAAGCACAACTAGTGGCTAAACAGATAAATCTATAGATAAACTCATCTATCAGAAATTTGACCGACCGGGTTGACACTTCAGCGTGAGAAATCGGGAGTGTGGCGTGTGAGCGTGTGAAACCAGTCAAATGCGTGTGTCTCACGGCCAATGCGTGAGAGTTGGCAGCCCTGACTCTGTCTGGCTTATTCATGTAGCATGGAAGCTACCGTTAGCTAACTAGCCAACGGCCCGGCCAACTCACAATCGGGCTGAAAATTGTTCTTGAAAAATGCTAATAAACAGGAAAAAAAACTAAAAATAACACTAATATATTTCTCGTCCTGCCTATGCACCACCTGTCTGTACGTTGTATATCACATTGCACTTTTCTGGTTAGACACAAACTGCATTTCGTTGTCTTTGTACTTGTACTCTGCACAATGACAATAAAGTTGAATTTAATCTAATTAAAAAAAAGATGGATGTCTTTGCACAAGAGCAGTACACACAAGTATGCACCGTTTGGGACGTCATTTTCTCTAACTCCAGTAACTGTGTATGCTCAGCAACTTCCTATTATTTAACCCTCTGAGACCTAAGGTCATTTTTATAGCTCATTGTCCGTCTAATTCAATTTTCTATAAAAGCTTTTTAAAACATCAACCCTGGTGTCTTCAGTCAAGATATCAACATCATTTCTTTCTGAACAAACTGGGTTATTAGGATATTTGTGCTGCACTGAGGTCACTTGAGTGTTAAAAATGGTTGTAGGACCTTAAGGAACATGAATCTTCCAGACATGTATTGATATCACACCCAGAGCAGTACGAGCTGAGCCA